>NC_082686.1:106018982-106301482 GCF_949987515.2 Delphinus delphis | reverse complement strand
GAGGTACTTTTCTAATCCTTTTTGTTAGTTCCACAGTTTTAGGAAAAACCCAGATTCACAACACATGTCCCTGAGTTCATCATACTATTGGATGTGTAAAGTAAAATGGGGACGATTCATTCATCAATGTCCATCTCAAGTCGTTGTTCAACCAATCACAAGTTCAGATCAATGAGCAGTAATTAGAGAGGAGTGGAAGATGATGTTACAGTGAGCACAGAAAGGCAAAGGAATCAGAAACCAGTATGGGATGACAGACCACATTTTTTTCATCATCATTAGAATTACACTATAAATTACTAACTTTATTAAGTATTTACTCAAATCACTAACTTCATTGAATAAAAGATATCAATAACCATTCTTTTAAATCAAGGTTTTGTTCATTTGGTTGGTTATAAGGTAAATTTGAACACTGTATTTAGGAGAAAACCAATTGAGTTTTTGTATATACCACTAAATTAATTTTGTGTCTTTAATTCAATCTGTTTCTAGACTGAAGAGAGGGATGAATCTTTGTGTATATTGCCAAG
The DNA here is from genome assembly GCF_949987515.2 of Delphinus delphis. Lineage (NCBI taxonomy): Eukaryota > Metazoa > Chordata > Mammalia > Artiodactyla > Delphinidae > Delphinus > Delphinus delphis. Next base: position 106,300,949 of record NC_082686.1, on the reverse strand, counting down.
GAAACATTTGTTTAAACTTATCGATGCTGAACTCAAATATTTACTCTGATATTCAAGTCACAGATCTCATTAATGGGATTTAAACCGGTAAGAAACCCCCAACTAACTCCACTGATTATTTTAACACCTAGTTAATGGCTTTGAATAACTGATGTGTAGCTGAAGTTTATATAATTTATAATTAAAACAAAACTCCACTTCAAAATGTCCTAGAGTTGTTCAATTATATGTTAAAACGGAAACTGAAACAAATATAAAAACTTCAATAAATACATTTTCTTCCAAGAAATGACACACCTTGACTTTTTTGTTATTGTTGGGTTTGATGTTTTTGCCTCTAAGGAGGTCAGCAATATGGAAACATAAAGGCCAATTTAATTTGTGCATCTGCGGCTGCCAAGTATTTTAATTCAGACAGCTGTGACTGAAGAGTTAATATTTTACTTGTCAAAATCCAAAAGAAGGCCAGTGAATCACTCTAATTCTCATTAAGAGGCTTTCCCCCAGTAGCACCCTAATTCAAAATAATGAAAGTAGAGACTGAGTGCGATTCTAATACCAGTTGAGACCTATCTTTTAATATTTCTCCAGTGATGGATTAGGGATCGGGGAAATTCATCTCAGATCATAGAGCCTAATTTAATAAGGGATCATTCCAAGAGTATTGCATTTTATAATAATGTCATTTAATGTGTCGTCTTCCATTTTTACTGTCCCATATGTATGCTTACATGATGGTGCCATAGGGATAAACTTTTAAAGAACCAGGATCGTTTTTAGTTTTCATTTTCCTTAAGTAGGGGGCCCATCAATGAAAGCATCCATTAGTACCTTTATTATCACAATATAAGGGAGTGAGGGGAAGGCCTGATTTGGAGGAAAACTTAATAGAACTGTAAGCAAATATTTAACTTTTTACTGAGTAGAGCATTGAAGACGGTGAAAATGTTTAAGACAAGGTTTTAAATAAATCAAATTTCATCATCTAATATGCTACAATGATACAAAAGTCCTAATAGTTTAAAATGCACAAAAACAGTATTCTAGAAATCTAATCTTGCTTTCTCCTATTGCTCCTCATTTTCAACTGATTTATAAGGCAAGTGAAGTGTTAATAGCTGCTTAGTAAAGGCTAATTATTTATGCTGCCTAACTTAGGGAAATAATATGAAGGTCTATTTTTCCACAAATTACATTCACTTACTCAATGAGGAAAACCAATTGTCAGAAACAACATTATATGAAGTACTTAACTTTATTATTTTATATTAACATCTAACTGTATTTAATCAACTTTGCTATTTTTATCTTGGCATTACAGTGAATGTGAAGTACTTGGCGATTACTGAGGCGCTGGTTAAGCAAGTTCAGGTCAGAGCATCATAACCATATGATGTCAATACATTATTATTGGCTATAACTCCTACAGCAGCAGCCGGCATGCTGCTTAACCACAATTATGTTCTGTGAAGCCTCTAGGACAGCTGGTGTTATAAGAAGAAAGTTTCCTTTAAAATATATTCTTGTGATGGAGTCTTTACCTTTAGATAGTATTTTTAATGTTTCCTTTTCCATTCTGATGACATTAGTTTAAAACAAATTCTATGGATCTAAATTACGACCTAGAAACCTTACTTTTTTGTAAATGATCACCCGATTACTGCCATTTTTCAAAAAATAGAAATAATCTGAATAGAAATGTAATTAATTTTTTAAAATGTTTTTGCTCTTGTATATCTTTGTCTATACGTTCTTGCAATTCAATTTTCCTTAAGATATTACAGATGTTTTAACACTTTCCCTGTATTTTAAAATAAATCTTGTTTTCTTATAGCCTTTGGTTTTTTATTCTTGTCTTACCTAAAATATACCTTCTTGCTATTTTTTCTCACTTATCTTTAGGACTTCAGTTCCTATTTTTCTTTATTTTTTTTTTTTACTGTATTATATTGTCTATTGTACCCTAAAATAATTCCCTGGGACCTGATTTTTTTTTACTATTTCTTTTTTTCCTTACCATATTATCCCTTTAACTGTCCTTAGTTCTACCCATTCAGTTTATATGCCGTTATCCATTTCATGTATCTTTTCATCTTTTACTATTTCTTTAAGAAAAAAAATCATGAGTTCTCCCACTGATAAGAATAATGTAACATGTATACACATTTGGCACCTGGAATCTTTAAAGAAGCAGTCAATTAGCAAAAAAAAAAACAAAAAAAAAGTGATATTCAAAATTATGTCAATAAGTTAGAAAAAGACCAGTGAGTATTGTCATCTATAGAATAATTAGAAGTAATTATTTCAATCATACATGGAGTTGTGGGGATGGGAGTAAAAACAAAGGAATAAAGCCAAAAATAAATGTTTAAAACTAAGTTCATGTTATTTTTAATCATTTGGGGAAAATAATCACAGCCAATTCAGACATACTTCTAGCAGTTACACTTGCCTTTCTAAAATCTGATCCATCCCATCTTATTTCAAAAGCCAAATGTGACATAAAATTTATATTTAAATCATTTCTTTTTTACCTATTTTAATGTGAAATTATGGTCACATAACCCACTGTTTATTATGTGAAAATATTAATATTACAACATTCTCAGTTCTACTCTGAACAGATTAACATACTATATCCACTTGAAAACTAGAAAACCTTCATACGTGACCACAAAAACATCTTTTTACACACTATAATTGGGACTTTAGAAGATGAATGGTTTTTTCCTTTACATCCAAAATATACTTGCCAAATAATAAAGAAGGGTCTAATAATTAAAATGATAGTTTGAATCTGAACCTGCTTCCATGGTGGGGAGAGGGACCAAGATTTTCAGTTGAAATTGAACAGACTGATGTTTATATATACGAACTTTGATGACAAAACGCACATAGGATGAATCAAGGTAATAGAATTCAGAAACTTGTCACAATAGAAAAGACACATCCCAAGGTGTAAAATACAGATATCTGTAGTAAAGACGTTCAGCAAAGAACCAGACTGAATTTAAAAGATTGTGCTCTGCATGCTGACTGAAAGAACTATTTATATTCTATTCAACACTTTTTAAAAATCCACAACACATAGTCATAACTAGCCATTTTTAACAAATGTCTTATTAATTCAATTAAATTGACACCATCCAAAATTTTAGTCCCGTTTTCACTTAATTTACCAGTTTTTTGTTTTGACTCAATAAATCATAATGTAAATGCCAATATTTTATTTCAGCACTTTTGATGCCAAGATCTGGAAATTTTCCCTTATGAGCAAGAAAGGTTGAATGGCCATGTCATTGAAATCTACAAAAGAAAGATCTAGTGATCGGAACAGTTAATGGTTACTATTGCCAGAGATTAAAATCACCAGGCAAAAAATATTTTCAGAGAAGTTAGTTGAATGCATTTAATACAGAATTACCTCCAGAAAACTAATTAATGGGTTTTTTAATGTGATGGTACAAGTAGCATTAAACCACTGATAAGCACATAATCCTCATGACTATGCACTCTTAACTTTCCCACATACTCTGTTCTGCCATGAAATAACTTTTCGATGTTAAAGCTACTTGGAAATTGTTGAATTTCAGAAGAATATGATGTAAGCTACTGATTTATGGTATATTAATTTGGCTCAGCTAAAGAAAAGGGTTAAGCTACTTCACTATTTCAGGCTTTTACTTGGGCTTCATATAGCACTTTCACATCTGTTAACCCTTTGGAGCCTCACAACAATTCCAGTGTTAGGTATGTGCTATTATCCCCATTTGTTCCTGAAATTTTATCAATTTACCAAAGATCACACATTTAATAAGCGGCAGACTTGAGGCTTTAACTCATCTTTTGATACTAAGTGCACTATTCTACTTAACACAACACAACACAAAAGTAAAAACTGGAGATATGTGGTTTGTTCCAGAAAATAAATTATTTGTCTATTACAGTGTTACCTTAAAAAATGGACTCCCATTTGGCCCATAGGCAGACTGTGCATAGTGTATTAGATTTCATAAAGTCTTAAAGGCTTTTGTTCATATCTAACTTAAATTATTCCATTCCATTTCACTGCTCCTCTTTCTGGCCACCATGTTGTGACTTTGAAATATTTTCTATTTAGAACTTTTTGCAGGCATATATAATTTCTTCTCCTCTCTTATTGGTTAGGTTATATATAACTAGCTCTTTACATCAAATTTTCTGGTCCTTTATATAAAATGGCCTTTGTTTTTCTATAAATCTCCCAATCCCCCTAGATGGTTCTAACTTCCAAACAATCCAGGGAAAACAGTCATTGACACTGCTACTCAAGAGTTACAGAGACAACCACACTGATACGCAAGCCTATTCTTTCAAGTCTATTATAGACACAGTTCCCAAATATGCCAAATAATTTCTTAATTTGTTTCGGTATAGAATATCTATGGCATTTTGGTTTGATGATCAGCTTTTATTAGTTTCAACAATATTACTTTCTAGGCTAATTATCAATTATCCATAGGAGAAAGTTCAATTTTATTTTGTTGGGTAAATTTTCCTCATAAATCAGATTCTTAATAGACTATATGGAGAGGTCTCTCAGAATTATATGCAAAATGACTGCAACTTATTTCATTGTATTTCATTTTAAATGTCCTTTTCACATTTTCCTAGTATTTTGAAGAATTTCCAAATATATTATCATTCATACATCTTAAGGGCTATTTTAGTTTACATGACCTTGAAAAGAAAATATGTTCTAAGTCTCCTCTGGACCTCTATTCTCTTCTATAACTCACTTGGCATCAGTCTTCTTATTTCTTCCACAACCTCTTTCATTTTAGATCCAGAATTCACTTTTTCAGGAAACAAAGTAGACAACAGTCTATTTTTAGATGCACTAGGACAATGTCCCTTACTTTAAAAAAAAAACCATTGATGTTCAAAATTAAACAGGAAAGAAAACTCCTAATGTTTCAATTAGAGGTAAAGTGCGTAATAAGTGTAAATATTCCAAGGAGAAGTAATCCATGAATTTATAGTCTCAACAAAACGTTCCATGGGAGAGTGGAGAAGGAAAGATAGAGACTGTCAGGGACCTAAAATGGACAGAAAACTCAAAAACAGAAAGCAAATAGAAGAGACAAGAGATGCAGAACTAAATTAGGACCGGCTGTTTCTGGTTAGAGTGACCACTGTTTATTGCTGCCCTCTATGAGAACATTCTCAGCTATTCATAGATGGGAGCAAATTCTAATCTACATATTGCAACAACCTGGCTTTGTATACCTACGGTGAAATTTTTTAGTCAAGTTGTTAATAATAATTTGTAAGAATCAAATCATAATGATATCAAAGTGTGCTCCATTCCAATTCCTTTTGTTTTCTAGTGAAATGTTCTTGTTTCCATCCTGGGCTTTCTTTTGATCACCTAATGCCAGGAAGGCTAACCAGTGATTTCCTTAGTAATTATGATTAGCATATTATGAAGAATAGATATCATGGTCCTGCAATATATAAGCAATCAAAAAGATAAAAATGGGAGCAGAGAGGTTGTTATCAGTCCGTCAAACCCTCAGCTGATTATAAATTCTGCTGTAACCAGAATAGCAGATCTGAGAGCAAGTGTGGTCATAAGTTTCTTTCTTGGTGTTTTGTGCCTGCGTGTCATAAGGAATCCTGGAGCTAAATTCGTCTTTCTCTACCAGAGCACCTAAATATAATAGGAGAGTTAGCAGTGCCTTTCCTTTTATTTCTTTCCTCTTGAGAATGTCATCATCGTTTATGGATTCTTGCATTTATACAAAACCCTCAAATTTTAAATGTGAAGGTTAAATACTTAAATTAGAGTCCCAATTTAAAAATGCTATAATTATAGCTGAGATTATATTCTATCTTCTGTCACTCAAAACCTTCACAAAGCTTTGTATCATTCTAGCTTTAATTGTATCCAAGTTATAAGATTTAAAATGTTAAATTAAGAATAAAAACAGAATATTTTGTTTTCATTATTTCTCCAGATGGTTGGCTGACTTGATGATCTGATTGTAGGAAGCATCAGTGGGATAAAATTATTCCAGATAAGGCCACTTAAAAAAAAGGTCACTTGAGACTGAATAAGTATCTGCCCTTAAGAATAACTTAAGGCATTATTTTAACCTGATATTTATAAGGACAATAAAGGATTATCTGAAAAGTAAACTCATGCCATGGAATGAATCACATTCAACTTTCTAAACAGTTAATTTCTAAGCAATTAATGGCATAATTATATATAATTAAATTATGTCTATCTACACAGTAAGTGGGAAATGACTCAATAAGCCACAATGTGGTTCTGGTATTAGCTCCACTTTACTAGGACATTGGTGGAACCTGATCCAGGAGAGGTTACAAAAAATGGTTCTGCCCTGGTCCTGCCAGGTTTTCTTTTTCCGTTGCCTTGTTCTGTCTCATCTGTACAAGTTTACATCAAATCACCACTCCTTGAGTCAAGGCCAAAGCAGTAATTTTAAAGAATTTTTGCTCTCCCTAAGTTTAGACTGCATTCAGCAAACATTTGCTGAGAAGCCCTTGTGTACTTGGCAGTGACAAAGCAAGGCATGGTCCCTGCTCTCAGGGAGCATACAGTCTCCCTAGGAAGAGAGATATTAACCAACTAAGTACATGTATGACAAATTTCACACAAGAGAAGCCCAGGGTATAATCTGTGGAGTCATGGAAAACGTTTCTAAGAAAAGCATATGTAAGATGGAACCTGAATGATGTAAGATGAAGGGTGGAGAGAAAGAGCATTTCTGTCAGGGAATTAATTGCTTGTGCAAAGGTCCTGAGATAGGAAATGAAAGAAAACCTGCATGGCTGAAGTACAGGGAGTAAGGGAGCAAATGGTACATCATGAGGCTGTAAATACAGGCAGAACCCTGTAGGCAATGTGAGGGATCATGAGTTGACTCATGGGCATGGGTAGGGAGAAGCCATTGAGAGGTTTTAAGATATATATTGTAAAAACACCACCCTGAGTGCAGAATGAAGAATATGGGGAGAGGGGTGCAGTCGATGGGAGAGGCCAGGTAGGAAGCTTTAGGCAATAGTCTTGGCCAATGTTGTTAATGTTTTGACATAGGGTGATGCAATCGTATTAAAGAGAAGTGGATGTGTGTTCCAGATATACTTGGGGAAACAGATAAGCTTTAGTGACCGAATAGATGTGAGTAGTAAAGGTCTCCAAGAGAGCAGACACTTCTGGAGAAATGGGGGTACCAGGTGATTAAGGGGTAAAGATTTGAAATTCCTGCCAGAATTACAGAGGAGAGATAGTCCAGAGTTTGTGCCTAGATACACTTACACACACACACACACACACACACACACACACTCACACCTTTCTTACCTTTCAGCAGATTTACCTGTTACCGTTTCCACCGCCACCACCTCTTGTTCCTGACCTGTCGATATTACATACCAGTGAGAAGGAGATAGGTAATAAACCAATAAACAGATGTCAAATGGTTAAAAAGAAAAAGAAAAGGCAGACAGTGAGAGATAACTAAAGGTTTATTGGTTTGAACAACTGAGAGAGTTATCATGAACCAAAATGGAGAAGACCATGGGAGAACCAAGTTTTGGGGAAAAGTCAGGAGTTTGGCTTTGGATACCAACAGGGGCTTGTTTATATAAATCATCTTTTATCTGTAGTATAGGATTCTATGCCACTCTTAACAAGAATGAGATAGATCTAAATGTACCATGTCAAATAGCTCTATCATTTGTTACTAAGTGAGAAAAGTCAGTTTCAGAAAAGTTTATGTCCTATAATCCCACTGCTGTAAAAAAATATATACATATACATATTTCATACAAAAATTTTTATGTATGAAAATAAATAGAATAATATCTGGAAAAATATTCCCAAATCTTTAACACTGTTACTTATGAAAAGTAGAAGGGAAAAGGAGAAAAAGGTGAGGTATTTCACATTTTATACTCTGAACTTGTGTATTTTAATTTTTTACAGTGAGAAATGCATTCACATAATTTTTTAAATTTCATAAAACAAACAAAAATTTGAATTCATTGAAAGATGGAATTGCAGAGGAACTGCTAAGGTTACAGCATCATGCAATAAGGCAGTGACCTCTTATGGGCTACAGAGAGCACCATTCCTCTTATTGAGCCAGAAGAAAGATTGCACATCAAATTGTGAATTTTAGTAAGAAAATAAAATTGTTTCAAGGAACCTCAAGAAATCTGAAACAGATATGAATGTCAGAAACTCAGCTTTCAGGTTTCCCTGGTGTTGCAGTGGTTAAGAATCCGCTTGCCAATGCAGGGAACAGGGGTTCAAGCCCTGATCCGGGAAGATCCCACATGCCACGGAGCAACTAAGCCCATGCGCCACAACTACTGAGCCTGCACTCTAGAGCCCGTGAGCCACAACTACTGAGCCCGCGTGCCACAACTACTGAAGCCCACGCACCTAGAGCCCATGCTCTGCAACAAGAGAAGCCACCACAATAAGAAGCCCATGCACCTCAACAAAGAGTAGCCCCCAGTTGCTGCAACTAGAGAAAGCCCATGTGCAGCAACGAAGACCCAACGCAGCCAAAAATAAATAAATAAATATATTTTAAAAAAAAAAGAAAGAAAGAAACTCAGCTTTCAGAAATGGAAAGGATATCCCTAAGGTGAAACCACAGGAAACACAGGCAGGCTCATAAAAAAATGTGGAACTTTTAGACCATGTCAAGGATGCTATTTAGGGCAAAACAGGCAACCGACCTTGGAAGTCTGTTCCCAGAGGTCGACTCTCCAAAGATGGGCATGCCTTTCAACAGTTTCTTTGCATATCTATCATAAGCTATTTTTAATTCTGAATCTGTACATCAATTGGTCATAAAGCTGAGACTGCCTGTATCTTATCTTGGGAGGAGAGGAGAGGAAAAATAAGATGTGTTAAGTGGCTCTTATATACCAGCCACTGGGCTAAAATATTGCATAGGCAACTCAGTTAAGCAACTAACAGACTCTAGAGGTGTGTGTTGGTAAACCTTTTACATGAAAACATGTTTTAAGTGCAGTACAAAGAGCTCTAGGGCAACAATCAGGTTCATTCTTCTTTGTTTCCACAGTTCCTAGCACAAGTCTAGGCACCTAGTAACTACTAGGTGTTCAATAATTGTTTACAGATTGGTTGAAAAGGCAACAAGAAATCCTTCATGAGAACCCCATAAGTCAATCAATCTTATAAATCCTGTAAAACAAGAATAAACAAAAGGACTTCTCTCTGAGCACTAATTATGTGCTGTGAACTGTCCCAGGTATTTTACATATTTCACTTCCCCCAATCCTCCCAAAACCCAATTCAGGTAGACTTTATTATTTAAAAGATGAGAAAGCTGAAACCCAGCAATAGTGACCTTCCCATGATCATTTTGGTAATCAACAAATCTAGATTTAAACCAAGTCTCTCTGACTCCAAACTTCATACTTTTTTCTCCTCTTTCCCAGTACTTCTTCAAAACGAATCCTTTGGTAATGCTATAGGGAAAAAACTCTAATATATTTAGTTTGCATATCTGAATTTTGTATATCTCATTTGCTTAAGGAGCATATGGATATATCCATATTTTTCTAGATTTTTAATGGACATTGACTTTTACTTTACACCATTCATGGTAGAGTAGAATGAGTCTACTCTCCAAAGTTTTGTTTTTTATGTGACTATTAAAAGTTTACACAAGAGATGGTCTATAAACTGTGTTTATGGACACCCCCCACCTGCATTTTACCTAAAATAACCCAATTTACTAGAATGCCCAAACATCAGAAGTCTTTGCCTCTTGCCACAAGGAAGCCTGAAGCTCTCTGGCAAGTGATGTTTCCAATCAGCTCGCTCTCCCATGCCCTACAGCTTGCAAACCTTCTTCTGCTTCTCAAATTGCTGACCCAGGGACCTTCACCTTCTCTCGCATCAGCTCTCCTCACTTCCTACTTCTAGCAGGTGGAAGTTACCTGAACATCTTGCCATCACACCTACATGCCTACTTATATCTGCGCTCACCCTTCTCTTCCTGACCTCTTATTGTTGAGCAAGCATCCCTCTCCCTGTGCTCCAGGTCTCACCCTCTCCCTCCCGAGCCTTCTCAGGTATCTTGAAAAAGTGGCTAATGGTAATCCCCTCTCCTGCATCTCTAACCTCTTTACTGGAGCCTTCATATCATATTTTTTAATTAAAATTAAAGACCTTCAAGGTCCTACATACCCTCAAGTTTCTTCTCTGACTCTTTCCTCCACTTCAGAGGCAAACTTTTCAAGAGAATTAACCTCAACTCTACATCTTCACGTCTCATTTCTCTTCAATGCACTCCTAGCCAGATTTTTGTCTCTACCCTTCTCCCAGGTGACCTTTCCATATATCATAAAAAGCCTCCTTGTAACAAATCCAATAGATATGACTCAGGCCCCTTCTGAACTTGACTTCTTAGCAGGATTGACACAGGTTACTACTGTCTCCTTAAGACACACTTTTCCTTACTTCCCAAGAAACACTGAGTTTTCTCCTACATCTTCGGCCTCCATTTTCAGTTCAATTTTCAGGGATCCCCCTGCTCTTCTTGACCATGTAATGTGGGTGCTCCTCAGGCCTTCCCCAGGCTCCCTTCTCTTTGCACTATGTCCTCTCTTAGAGGCAAACTCATGCACTCCATGACTTCAGCTACATCTGTACATCACCAGCCCTCAAACTCTTTCTCAAGCCTAGACCTCTCTTCTGAGTTCCAAGCCAATCCATAAACTTAAGTGCCTAACTTGTCACATCTGCCATCTACCATCTACCATGTTGATCTCGACAGGTCCAAAATGGAATGAATCATCTCCCTGCATATCTCCTCCTTAAGTATTCCCTACCTTAGTAAATAAACAGTTCTTCACACAGCTATTCATGCTCCATACCAGGAGTCTTCTTTGACTTTTCCATCTTTTCCATCTTCCTCACTCCCTCCACTCACTTTATTAGCAAATCTTATTTATTCTGATGCCTATTAATTAAAACATTGCTTTCTCCAAAAAGCCTTTTCTAATTCCCTAAACCTGGTTAAATCTACCTTTTTACTTTTATATTTTTAAATTATTTATTTATTTATTTATTTTGGCCATGTGACATGTGGGATCCTAGTTCTCTGACCCGGGACCAAACCCGCACCCCCTGCAGTGGAAGTGTGGAGTCTTAACCATTGGACTGCCAGGGAAGTCCCAAATCTACCTCTTTAGAATAACTGTATTCCCATAGAACCCTACAATTGTATGCAGTCACTGAACTTGTAATTGTTCCATGTATATAAGTCAGTAGAATTGCTGGGTCAAAGGTTAGGTACATCTAAAATTTTGATACTTATTGTCAAATTACCAAATAGCCACCAACTGCTTTTATGTTTATTCTTTATACATTGCCAATATTAATCACATTTACATACATATTGTTTTGCAACATATTTGTCACAGTTGTTCAATCATATTTTTTTTTAATGAATTTAATGCTCCCCATGAGTCCTTTTATGATCTGGATTCCTATTTTCTAATTTCTTTATCTTTATTCATCTCTTTCTTGCCTGAGTTTTATTATTAAGTATTTATTCAAGGACTCAAAGATACTATATTTGCTTAATGCTTGCATGTTTGAGAATGTGTTCCTGCCGTTGTAACCAAATAATTAAAGTATTTGTCAAAATATTGTATTGTATCATATATAGCATAGTATTGAATTGGCAGAGGAATAGACAAATTGACCAGTGAGACAGCATAGAGGCTCCAAAAGTTAATCTCCATATATATAAAAATTTAACATATAATAATAGTGCTATTTATATTCATGAAAGTAGTGTTGACACAATGAACTAACCATCTGAAGAAATATTAGACTTTTATCTTAGACTACATACAAAAATTAATTCAGATGAATTAAAATCTTAAATGTAAAATTTTAAATAATACATATCTTGTAAGAACATATAGGAGACTATAGATATAGGTAGTGGTAGGGGACCTTTTAACTAAGGCAGACCACCTAGAAGCTATAAAATAAAAGCTAGACCTTGTAAATATATATTTTTAAAGTGAAGATTTATATGTAGTGAAAGATACCATAAACAATATATAATAGAGTGACAAAACTATTTGCAAGGCAGAAGACAGATAAAGAGTTAATATTCATAGGTTATACAAGAAGACACTACTAAAGGGAAAAGTGAATAAAAGATACAGATATATAGATATACATATATATATATATATATATATATATATATATATATATATATATATAGCAACTTCACAGAGAAGCAAATCCAAATGGTAACAAACATGAGAAAAATGCTCCAAACACTACTAGATAGAGAAATATAAATTAAAGAACAATGCACTACCAATTCACACCACCAAAATAGAAAAATTTAAGAAAAGCTAAAAGGATTTTAAGTGTATTATAAAGCTACTATAATTTTTAAAGTATGATAAATGTACTAGAACAGAAAGGTAAATGGAATAAATAGAAAGATAAATGAAATTCAACAGAAAACACAGAAATATGCCCAAATAGTTATAAGAATGTATTATGTGATAAATGTAATGTTTAAATTCAATTACAAAATGTAAATTATTTGATAGTTATATTGATTTAACTGACCAACCATTTAAGGAAAAGTAAACTCCTTATTTCACACACACCAAGATAAATTTCAGATAAACTAATGATTTCAATATTAAAAATGGAACCATGGTAAAACTGTCACTGGTTGCAGATGACATGATACTATACATAGAGAATCCTAAAAATGCCACCAGAAAATGACTAGAGCTAATCAATGAATTTGGTAAAGTTGCACAATACAAAATTAATGCACAGAAATCTCTTGCATTCCTATACACTAATGATGAAAAATCTGAAAGAGAAATTAAGGAAACACTCCCATTTACCACTGCAACAAAAAGAATAAAATACCTAGGAATAAACCTACCTAGGGAGACAAAAGACCTGTATGCAGAAAACTATAAGACACTGATGAAAGAAATTAAAGATGATACCAACAGATGGAGAGATATACCATGTACTTGGATTGGAAGAATCAATATTGTGAAAACGACTATACTACCCAAAGCAATCTACAGATTCAATGCAATCCCTATCAAATTACCAATGGCATTTTTTAAAGAACTAGAACAAAAAATCTTAAAATTTGTATGGAGACACCAAAGATCCTGAATAGCCAAAGCAGTCTTGAGGGAAAAAAACGGAGCGGGAGGAATCAGACTCCCTGGCTTCAGACTATATTACAAAACTACAGTAATCAAGACAATATGGTACTGGCACAAAAATATAAACATAGATCGATGGAACAAGAAAGAAAGCTCAGAGATAAACCCATGCACCTATGGTCAACTAATCTATGACAAAAGAGGCAAAGATATACAATGGAGAAAAGACAGTCTCTTCAATAATTGGTGCTGGGAAAACTGGACAGCTACATGTAAAAGAATGAAATTAGAACACTCTCTAACAGCATACACAAAAATAAACTCAAAATGGATTAAAGACCTCAGTGTAAGTCCAGACACTATAAAACTCTTAGAGGAAAAACACTCTTTGATATCAATCACAGCAAGATCTTTTTTTTTTTTTGCGGTATGCGGGTCCCTCACTGTTGTGGCCTCTTGTGTTGCAGAGCACAGGCTCCGGATGCGCAGGCTCAGCAGCCATGGCTCACGGGCCCAGCTGCTCCACAGCACATGGGATCTTCCCGGACTGGGGCACAAATCCGTGTCCCCTGCACTGGCAAGTGGACTCTCAACCACTGTGCCACCAGGGAAGCCCAGCAAGATCTTTTTTGATCCACCTCCTAGAGTAATGGAAATAAAAACAAAACTAAACAAATGGGACCTAATGGAACTTAAAAACTTTTGCACAGCAAAAGAAACTATAAACAAGATGAAAAGACAGCCCTTAGAATGGGAGAAAACATTTGCAAATGAATCAACAGACAAAGGATTAATCTTCAAAATATATGAACAACGCATGCAGCTCAATATTAAAAAAACAAACAACCCAATAAAAAAAATGGGCAGAAGACCTAAATAGACATTTGTCCAAAGAAGACATACAGATGGCCAAGAGGCACATGAAAAACTGCTCAACATCACTAATTATTAGAGAAATGCAAATCAAAACTACAATGAAGTATCACCTCACACTGGTCAGAATGGCATCATCAAAAAATCAACAAACAATAAATGCTGGAGAGGGTGTGGAGAAAAGGGAACCCTCTTGCACTGTTAGTGGGAATGTAAATTGATACAGCTACTATGGAGACCAGTATGGAAGATCCTTAAAAAACTAAAAATATAATTACCATATGACCCAGAAATCCCACTACTGGGCATATACCCAGAGGAAACCATAATTCAAAAAGTCACATGCACCCAAAAGTTCATTGGAGCACTATTTACAATAGCCAGGTCATGGAAGCAACCTAAATGCCCATTGACAGACGAATGGATAAAGAAGATGTGGTACATATATATAATGGAATATTACTCAGCCATAAAAAGGAATGAAATTGGGTCATTTGTAGAGACATGGATGGACCTAGAGACTGTCATACAGAGTGAAGTAAGTCAGAAAGAGAAAAACAAATATCTTATATTAACACATATATGTGGACTCTAGAAAAATGGCACAGATGAACCGGTTTGCAAGGCAGAAATAGAGACACAGATGTAGAGAACAAACATATGGACACCAAGGGGAGAAAGCAGGGTGGGGGAGGTGGTGGTGGGATGAACTGGGAGATTGGGATTGACATATATACACTAATATGTATAAAATAGATAACTCTTAAGAACCTGCTGTATAAGAAAATAAAATAAAATAAAATTCAAAAAAAATTACTGTAACCCCCCAAAATATATTACCTAGCCAATTTTTATCAGATCTCATAACTACTTTAATATTTTGACCAGTTATTATCTCTGGATAGTAAGATTTCAAGTGAATTTTTTTTACTTTCTTCTTTTTATTTTCTGTACTGTTAGAATTTTTTACAAGGAATTTTTTTCATTTTTAGAAAGCTATTAAAGTTATCTTTATTGTAAAACTACATATATGAACTACATGGTTCCAATATGGTAAAAATATATGTATATAAGTATAGAAAAAAGAGAAAAGAGGTATATATATTAAAATGTTAACAGTGGTTTCTCTGGATAATAAGATTATAAGTGGGTTTTTCTACAAGGAACATGTGCTGTTTTTATAAGGAAAAAGATAATTACAATTGTTAATGTCCAGAGTATACTCGGACATACTCTGCTTCTATATGTCTTGGGCAAATCTTCATTTCTTAAGAAACGGAAGATACTAGACTGCATGATTGCTGAGATCCCTTCCAGTCCTGACATTTTAGTATTCTGAATAAAGCCACACTGTACACTTTTGGATTGAAGTCCTATTTGAAGATTTTAAAAAATTCTTACCAAGTGTCAAAAGGAGAACATTGTACTGTTCACCTACAGTTTTATTCAAAATTATGCCACCAGAATGAAATTCCCTTAAGAGCTATGAATGAAATATATGAGGGAAGGGATGTGGGGAGAAAGGAGGAAGGGGGACAGAGACAGAAAGAGAAAGAGAGAGAAGTCATGTCTGGGTTACCTGAGACACCTAAATAATGTCCCCTCCTTTCAGGAGTTTTATAAGTGGTCACCAAAATCCAAGTAGCTGATGTTCAGAACTCTCCAGAAAGGGATGTTACATAACTCCTCTGGAAGTGAGGGTGCTTCATATATGCCATGCAACAGCTCTGTTACTTATTTCCCACTGTACTCCTGTAAAGTATGTGAATATTCCAAGTTTAAGTTTCAAGACATGAGTAAGAGCCAACTGATGTGGTCAGGACCATAGGGCAGCCATCTGAGCTCAAGTCACAGGCTCCTAAATGGCTGGAAACTCTCCTCTCTCTGGGTAAAGCTACAGCTCTGTGATATTTCCTATTTCTGCAGATTAATAATGGAGGCCCACTCCACCATTGGCTGTGGGGCTCTCACCCTTTCTAATTGCCCTAGGAAATGCCTGTACATGATAAAGTGAGGAGCAGGTTCAATAAATGAAATTGATATATTTGAATTTCTTTCAAATAATTGTACTTCATGTTTTCATATGCACCTATATAGATATACATGTATATATAACCCTTTCTCTACCATTGCATGTATCTTGCATGCTGATCATTCAATGAAAGAAGTGTAATTCAATTACAAATGGAAATAAGTATGTGTTACAAAATAAATAAGTCACAGGGATGTAATGTACAGCACAGGGAATATAGTTAATAATACTATAATGATTCTGTATAGTGCATAATCTATAAAAATACCAAATCACTATGTTGTACACCTGAAACTAATATAATATTGTAAGTCAAGTATACTTATAACAACAAAAAACAGGTTGAAAACTGGAGAGATACTTAAAAGTTTACAATTAATGAAGTGATTTATTATGAACAATACATTTCGAAGAAATTACCTTTTGAACCACTTCCTAAGTTTTCTAGAACTGAATAGACTATAGTCATCTCCAGTGCATTTTAAATGAAACAAATATCTGAAGAAAACTAATTTAATTTCAATAGTTTTAAAGTTTTAAAAGTTGCTTTAGAGCCTGAACCAAGATGGCAGAGTAGAAAGATGTGCTTTCACTCCCTCTTGTGAGAACACCAGAATCACAACTAGCTGCTGGACAATCAGCGACAGGAAGACACTGGAACTCACCAAAAAAGATACCCCACATCCAAAGACAAGGGAGAAGCCACAATGAGACCGTAGGAGGGACGAAATCACAGCAAAGTCAAATCCCATAGCTGCTGGGTGGGTGACTCACAGACTGGAGAACACTTATACCACAGGAATACACCCACTGGAGTGAAGGTTCTGAGCCTGACGTCAGGCTTCCCAACCTGGGGGTCCGGCAACGGGAGGAGGAATTCCTAGAGAATCAGACTTTGAAGGCTAGTGGGATTTGATTGCAGGACTTTGACAGGACTGGGAGAAACAGAGACTCCACTCTTGGAGGGCACACACATATTAGTGTGTGCATCGGGACCCAGGGGAAGAAGCAGTGACCCCAGGGGAGACTGAACCAGACCTACCTGCTAGTGTTGGAGGGTCTCCTGTGGAGGCGGGAGGTGGCTGTGACTCACCATGGGGACAGATACACTGGCAGCAGAAGTTCTGGGGATTACTCCTTGGCATGAGCCCTCCCAGAGTCTGCCATTAGCCCCACCAAAGAGCTCAGGTAGGCTCCAGTGTTGGGTTGCCTCAGCCCAAACAACCACCAGGGAGGGAACTCAGCCCCACCCATCAGAAGTCAAGTGGATTAAAGTTTTACTGAGCTCTGCCCAGGAGAGCAATGCCCAGCTCTACCCACCACCAGTCCCTCCCATCAAGAAACCTACACAAGCCTCTTAAATACCCTCATCCACCAGAGGACAGACAGCAGAAGCAAGAAGAACTACAATCCTGCAGCCTGTGGAACAAAAACCACATTCACAGAAAGATAGCCAAGATGAAAAAGCAGAGGGTTGTGTACCAGATGAAGGAACAAGATAAAACCCCAGAAAAACAACTAAATGAAGTGGAGATAGGCAATCTTCCAGAAAAAGAATTCAGAAAAATGATAGTGAAGATGATCCAGGACCTCGGAAAAACAATGGAGGCAAAGATCGAGAAGATGCGAGAAATGTTTCACATAGACCTGGAAGAATTAAAGAACAAACAAACAGAAATGAACAATACAATAACTGAAATGAAAACTACACTGGAAGGAATCAACAGCAGAAACACGAGGCAGAAGAATGGATAAGTGACCTGGAGGACAGAATGGTGGAATTCACTGCTGCAGAACAGAATAAAGAAAAAAGAATAAAAATAAATGAAGACAGCCTAAGAGACCTCTGGGACAACATTAAACTTAACAACATCCACATTAAAGGGTCCCAGAAGCAGAAGAGAGAGATAAAGGGCCAGAGAAAATATTTGAAGAGCTTATAGTTGAAAACTTCCCTAATATGGGAAAGGAAATAGCCACCCAAGTCCAGGAAGCACAGAGAGTCCAATACAGGATAAACTGTAGGAGAAACACACCGAGACACATGGTAATCAAATTCGCAAAAATTAAAGACAAAGAAAAATTATTGAAAGCAGCAAGGGAAAAACGACAAATAACATACAAGGGAACTCCCATAAGGTTAAAAGCTGATTTGTCAGCAGAAACTATACAAGCCAGAAGGGAGTGGCATGATATACTTAAAGTGATGAAAGGGAAGGACCTACAACCAAGATTACTCTACCCAGCAAGGATCTCATTCAGATTCGATGGAGAAATCAAAAGCTTTACAGACAAGCAAAAGCTAAGAGAATTCAGCACCACCAAACCAGCTCTACAACAAATGCTAAAGGAACTTCTCTAAGTGGGAAACACAAGAGAAGAAAAGGACCTACAAAAACAAACCCAAAACAATTAAGAAAATGGTCATAGGAACAAACATATCGATAATTATCTCAAATATGAATGGATTAAATGCTCCAACCAAAAGACACAGGCTTGCTGAATGGATACAAAAGCAAGACCCATATATATGCTGTCTACAAGAGACCCACTTCAGACCTAGGGACACATACAGACTGAAAGTGATGGGATGGAAAAAGATATTCCATGCAAATGGAAATCAAAAGAAAGCTGGAGTAGCGATACTCATATCAGATAAAATTGACTTTAAAATAAAGAATGTTACAAGAGACAAGGAAGGACACTACATAAAGATCAAGGTATCAATCCAAGAAGAAGATATAACAATTATAAATATATATGCACCCAACATAGGAGCACCTTAATACATAAGGCAACTGCTAACAGCTGTAAAAGAGGAAATCGACAGTAACACAATAATAGTGGGGAACTTTAACACCTCACTTACACCAATGGACAGATCAACCAAAATGAAAATAAATAAGGAAACACAGGCTTTAAATGACACAAAGACCTGATAGATTTAATTGCTAATTATAGGACATTCCATCCAAAAACAGCAGATTACACTTTCTTCTCAAGTGCGCATGGAACATTCTCCAGGATAGATCATATCTTGAGTTACAAATCAAACCTCAGTAAATTTAAGGAAATTGAAATCATATGAAGCATCTCTTCTGACCACAATGTTTTGAGATTAGAAATCAATTACAGGGGAATAAACGTAAAAAACACAAACACAT
Source organism: Delphinus delphis (assembly GCF_949987515.2). Taxonomy (NCBI): domain Eukaryota; kingdom Metazoa; phylum Chordata; class Mammalia; order Artiodactyla; family Delphinidae; genus Delphinus; species Delphinus delphis. The sequence goes on along the minus strand of NC_082686.1, from coordinate 106,281,650 downwards.
GGAGGCTAAACACTACGTTACTAAATAACCAAGAGATCACTGAAGAAATCAAAGAGGAAATCAAAAAATACCTAGAGACAAATAGCAATGAAAACACAACAATCCAAAACCTATGGGATGAAGAAAACTAGTTCTAAGAGGGAAGTTTATACCTATACAAGCCCACTTCAAGAAACAAAAAAAATCTCAAATAAATAATCTAACCTTACACCTAAAGGAACTAGAGAAAGAAGAACAAACAAAACTCAAAGTTAGCAGAAGGAAAGAATCATAAAATCAGAGCAGAAATAAATGAAATAGAAACAAAGAAAACAATAGCAAAGATCAATAAAACTAAAAGCTGGTTCTTTGAGAAGATAAACAAAATTGATAAACCATTAGCCAGATTCATCAAGAAAAAGAGAGGACTCAAATCAATAGAATTAGAAATAAAAAAGGAGAAGTTACTACAGAAACCGCAGAAATACAAAGCATCCTAAGAGACTACTACACGCAACTCTGTGCCAATAAAACGGACAATCTGGAAAAAATAGACAAATTCTTAGAAAGGTATAACCTTCCAAGACTGAACCAGGAAGAAATAGAAAATATGAACAGACCAATCACAAGTAATGAAATTGAAACTGTGATTAAAAATCTTCTACAAACAAATGTCCAGGAATAGATGGCTTCACAGGTGAATTCTATCAAACATTTAGAGAAGAGCTAACACCCATTCTTCTCAAACTCCAAAAAATTGCGGAGGAAGGAACACTCACCAACTCATTCTATGAGGCCACCATCACTCTGATACCAAAACCAGGCAAAGATACTATAAAAAAGAAAATTACAGACCAATATCACTGATAAATATAGATGCAAAAATCCTCAACAGAATACTAGCAAACAGAATCCAACAACACATTAAAAGGATCATACACCATGATCAAGTGGGATTTATCCCAGGGATGCAAGGATTCTTCAATATATGCAAATCAATCAATGTGATACACCATATTAACAAATTGAAGAATAAAAACCATATGATCATCTCAATAGATGCAGAGAAAGCTTTTGACAAAATTCAACACCGATTTATGATAAGAACTCTCCAGAAAGTGGGCATAAAGGGAACCTACCTCAACATAATAAAGGCCATATACGACAAACCCACAGCAAACGTTATTCTCAATGGTGAAAAACTGAAAGCATTTCCTCTAAGATCAGGAGCAAGACAAGGACATCCACTCTCACCACTATTATTCAACATAGTTTTGGAAGTCCTAGCCTCAGCAATCAGAGAAGAAAAAGAAATAAAAGGAATACAAATTCGAAAAGAAGAAGTAAAACTGTCACTGTTTGCAGATGACATGATACTATACATAGAGAACCCTAAAGATGCCACGAGAAAACTACTAGAGCTAATCAATGAATTTGGTAAATTGCAGGATACAAAATTAATGCACAGAAATCTCTTGCATTCCTATACACTAATGATGAAAAATCTGAAAGAGAAATTAAGGAAACACTCCCATTTACCACTGCAACAAAAAGAATAAAATACCTAGGAATAAACCTACCTAGGGAGACAAAAGACCTGTATGCAGAAAAATTAAAGATGATACCAACAGATGGAGAGATATACTATGTTCTTGGATTGGAAGAATCAATATTGTGAAAATGACTATACTACCCAAAGCAATCTACAGATTCAATGCAATCCCTATCAAATTACCAATGGCATTTTTTACAGAACTAGAACAAAAAATATTAAAATTTGTATGGAGACACAAAAAATTCCGAATAGCCAAAGCAGTCTTGAGGGAAAAAAACGTAGTGGGAGGAATCAGACTCCCTGGCTTCAGACTATACTTCAAAGCTACAGTAATCAAGACAATATGGTACTGGCACAAAAACAGAAACATAGATCAATGGAACAAGACAGAGAGCCCAGAGATAAACCCACACACATATGGTCAACTAATCTATGACAAAGGAGGCAAGGATATACACTGGAGAAAAGACATTCTCTTCAATAAGTGGTGTTTTGGAAAACTGGACAGCTACATGTAAAAGAATGAAATTAGAACACTCCCTAACACCATACACAAAACTAAACTCAAAATGGATTAGAGACCTTAATGTAAGACCAGACACTATACAACTCTTAGACAAAAACATAAGAAGAACACTCTTTGACATAAATCACAGCAAGATCTTTTTTGATCCACCTCCTAGAGTAATGGAAATAAAAACAAAAGTATACAAATGGTACCTAATGAAACTTAAAAGCTTTTGCACAGCAAAGGAAACCATAAACAAGACGAAAAGACAACCATCATAATGGGAGAAAATATTTGCAAACAAATCAATGGACAAAGGATTAATCTCCAAAATATATAAACAGCTCATGCAGCTTGATATTAAAAAAACAAGCAACCCAATCCAAAAATGGGCAGAAGGCCTACATAGACATTTCTCCAAAGAAGACATACAGATGGCCAAGAAGCACATGAAAAGCTGCTCAACATCACTAATTATTAGAGAAATGCAAATCAAAACTACAATGAGGTATCACCTCACACCAGTTAGAGTGGGCTTCATCAGAAAATCTACAAACAACAAATGCTGGAGAGAGTATGGAGAAAAGGGAACCCTCCTGCACTGTTGGTGGGAATGTAAACTGATACAGCCACTATGGAGAACAGTATGGATGTTCCTTAAAAATCTAAAAATAGAATTACTATATGACCCAGCAATCCCACTACTGGGCATATACCCAGAGAAAACCACAATTCAAAAAGACACATGCACCCCAATGTTCATTGCAGCACTATTTACAATAGCCAGGTCATGGAATCAACTTAAATGCCCATCGACAGACGAATGGATAAAGAAGATGTGGTATATATATATAAAATGGAATATTACTCAGCAACAGAAAGGAACGAGTTTGGGTCATTTGTTGAGACATGGATGGATCTAGAGAGTGTCATACAGAGTGAAGTAAGTCAGAAAGAGAAAAACAAATATCGTATATTAACGCATGTATGTGGAACCTAGAAAATTGGTACAGATGAACCAGTTTTCAGGGCAGAAATTGAGACACAGATGTAGAGAACAAACGTATGGACACCAAAGGGGGAAAGCAGCAGCAGGTGGGGGTGTGGGTGTGATGAATTGGGCGATTGGGATTGACATGTATACACTGATGTGTATAAAATTGATGACTAGTAAGAACCAGCTGTATATAAATAAATAAATAAAAATAAAACAAGAAAAATACTTGCTTTAGAATATAAGACTATGAGAAAGGTATTCAATTCTTTCAGAAATTTAAAACAATCTAATCAATATTCTAATTCATGACCATATTAGTAGAACATAGAAATAGTACAGGTATGCAAAATAGGTAACTGGGGACTAATTCACACCGTTTAACTCTAGGGACTTGATTAAAATGGAAATAAAACACTTTGATTTTATAAATTTACTCCATTTTAGTATGCATACAATGGAGAAAAACTTGAAATCAACATGCAAAAGTAACAAACGTTATTTACTAAATCTGTGAACATGCACAGTACCACAGCCTGTTCTTTATGAACAGGATATCTGCAGGTTCATTTTACAAATGTTTCCCCTAATTTTCTGCATATTGTTTTGCGGTTCTCTTTCTTATATATCAGCCTCTGCCCCTTTGCCTCTTCGTTTCTTGTACTTGTGTAGGTTACCTAAGGAGAAGACAGTCAGCGAGGGTGAGCATGGGCTATCAAGGAGCATGACTTCCACCTTGTCCTGGGAAGCTCCACAGGACACCACCCCATCTCAGGGGCTCCTAAATTCCAAATTAAGAAATTTTGCTCCAGTCATACTTTCACTCAAAGATTAATTACCATTAAATTATAATGGGTGCATAAGACGATGAATCTTCCCTAATTTTTCCTGTCCCTACCCTCTGAGGGTATTGCAGAAAACAGAGTTTTGTACTTACAACCACCTAGACATAATAAAAGAAATTAAAACTCTACAGAGAAGAAGAGATTTTTGTTTTCCTTTATTTCAACCAGCTCAATTCAGATACCTAGGGCAAGAAAGAATAATTATTCTCAAAAGTTACTAGTTTAAAACCAAGTAACTAGAGATTTTGCAACATATAAAACAAATTGATGATATGAATATCAGTACTACAATCAGTAAGCAATAACAACACATGTGGGTCCATTTTTTTAAAGGTACAAGGAACCTGAAATGTATTCCTTTTTGATTTTGCATATTCTATTTGAAAATGTATTTCTTAGATTTGATCAACACCTTGAGTCTTCTAACACAGATCTCACCTAGCCTTGTGCAGCAAATATACATCTTACAAAATACCTAGTAAGAGTAAATTTTCAATCACTTACAAGCTGCTTTCTTCATTGATGTGACTAGAGCTAACATCTTGACAAAACCTATACTGTGAAAAGCACAAAGGCAAAAGGTTCCAAATTACTCTGTCAAAACACAAAAATACCATCCTCATTTCACACAATCCTACCCTCCCTCCTTTTCCCATGGATAAATAGTTAAAACCAATAAGAACAGAAGAGTAATCGAATTACTCACGTTGTATGAGAGTATTGATATAAACAGTAATAGACTAATGTCAAAAAGAGGATACATTTAGTCTGAATCCTAAAAAAATAGTTTGATTGAGAATAATCCAACAATGGATGAATTTTCCTGGTGAACTAATTAGAACAGAGTCCTTGCTCATCCAGGGTCTAGAAAGAATCCTCTGAAGTTTAAAAACATTCATAAACTTATATATTATTTTATCTTGATATCACTCACATTTTATATTATAAAGATACAAACATTTTTGTGACACAAGTTTTCACTTGTTTTCTATTTTTAAAAACCAGAAAACTCTTATCTTAGTTTCAGCCTTCTCATTTGAATACATCTGTTCACAATGCTTGTATAATACATTTTTCAATGCGCTTTAGCTCAAAATTAATGAGGGAAAAATTCTAAAATCCCAGAAACATAAAAGTCATATGTTACAAGGGAATGTATTGATTTAGTAGTATTTCCATGTTTATGTAAATGATTCATAAATTTAGCAGAAATAGAAAAAATTTTTAAACATATGAATATCTGTAAATAACAACAGAGTTACAGAAATGTATTCATATAAACTGAGAAACTTGGAACTCTGCAGAAAATTGACTTTTATAAAAACTTTCATGTGAAAAAAAAAACTTGCATGTGTATATTGGCATCTTGAGAAACAGAGTCGCTATATTTTTATAAAAGCAAAATGCATATTTCTGATTTTACTTATACACAAAGAATAATGCACTCTTCTTCATTTGTATATATTGATGCATCATTTTAAATATTTATACAAAGAAAGCGAATCCTAAATACATTTCATCTCTGCGTCTCTCCGTTTGACCTCTGTCATAATACCATTTCTTGACTTAGAATCATTGATTCCAAGGCATACACATTCATTTATAAAGTATGTCCTACTAACTTTAAATCGTTTATCCTTAGAAAAAGCCTCTTAGATTCAGATTTACCTTTCAGGTGAAATTAAAATTTAAACTTTAAAGAGCATGTTCCATATAAATGTGAATTCCTCCCACCCACATTTAAAATGTTGGTGATATCTTTTATTTATAGAAATACAAATACTATGGTCATTGATGGATTGTCTTAATTTAATGAACCGAACATTTATAATATCCATAAATGTAACATTGAAAGTGAAAAATTCTAACCTTGATTTTAGAAAAAGCACTATTTATTTCCAAAATTGATATTCGAAATTATGGATCTAACAGAAAGTATGTAAAGTTGCCATTTAATAATTAAAAGCAAAACAAAACACCATAGCTTTTATTCAGCCAATGAATCCCCAACTCTAGAATTTCAAATTATAAACAGTTGGTATTTCCAACACCAGTTAATTATCACTGAACCACAGAAGGGTGGTAAATACTCAAAACTAAAGGGTTTTCATCCTTTGGAAACAATATGAATATTAGTGACACCTGACAAAAATGGCCTTTGCTCTGTTTAACATTTAATCAAGTAGTTAATATTAAAACTGGAGACAGAAAAGATGTGTTGAAAGCAGTTACTTGTATACTGAGATTCGGAGAAAAACTACATGTGGTTTCCATTGTCCCATAGCCAACATTTTGGAATTTCTTACAGAATGATATATTTACATTTCTCAAAACTGAAAAAGTCTGCCTTCTTATTGAAGTTTACCATATGTCAAAACACTTCAAAAGCTAAATATTTTATATAAAGAGGGAGAAACTGACTAATCTATAGTGTATATAAGATTAACCAAAGGAAATTTCAGGATGTCAAAAACAGTGTTCTAGTTGTCAGTTAATTAATACTCGAGTAATTCTTGATAAATCCTAACCAATGTTTTAATTTATGTGACTGTATCAAATATGTTCATTATATTCTTATACAGCTTGTCAATTCAGTAACTTACGTGTAAAAGTTAATAAAATATCTGTAACACTATATTTTAACCAGTGCAAGGGTACTCTAAATACAGGATTTTCATATTTATTCAATTAACTGAACTCTATCAGTAAACACAATGACCTCAGGGCCTAACTCATAAAAAATGCATTATTTACATGGAATCTTCTTGAATTTGCTTGAAAAATTAATTATAAAGCAAACTTTTCTCAGTTTATGTACATAGCAATTACCCCCAAGCCCTTGAAAGCAAATGTTATTGAACACAGCTCACCTACATCAATGAGAGGACAGAAGCATCAAAAACTTCAGTTTGTATCTAAAGGCTACATGAGTCAACTTACTGTACATGCACAGACATCTTACTGTTCTGTACGGCATGCTGTTGCAAGCATAATGTCCATTTAACATATAGTAAAGATGGGGAACTATAAAATGCACCTAGAAAAAAACCGAGCTAACAACAAAGAGCGGGTAAGTGAATACTTCAAATCTCAAAACATCTACCAATCAGCAAGTCTGAATAACATCTCTCCCAGGATATGAACAAAAATGACTAACACAGATTTTATTGTATGCCTCTTTTAAATCGTAATAACTGAAAAGATTATATATAGATCTAATTCAAGTGAACCTAGAGTCACAAAGTGTTACCACTAAAAGAATAATTGTATCAGATGCCTAACTAATAAGTATTTTACCAAGACTTGGCAAATAAGTGAGAGATGAAATTCTAAAAGGTGACAGAATCATAGGCAATAATAATGGAGACGTATAAAACACATTCCATGGTTGATAAAGTAGTTGACTTCTTGAGAGAACTGTAAAATTATCAGGGAAAGGAGAGCAGATGTTACACATTTGGACTTGGTAAAGCATTTGATGCACTGCTTCATGAAAAGTGACTTGAGAAATTAGTCCAAATTGGCTTGGATCTGATCAGTGTCACACAGATTGAAAACTGCTTGAAAATCAGTAAACAAAAGATCATAACAAATGGCCACATATCCATTTGGGGTAGAGATCAGCCACTGGAATTGGTGTTAAATCTGGTCTTAGTTAATGGTTTTATGAATAATTTTTTTTTCAAATAAACAATTTTAATAGAAGTTTCAAATGCTGCTGCATTGAAAGATGATGCCTACAAAAGAAAATTAAAAATAATAGAGTTACAAAGAAAAGAGTTAAACACACAGGAGATAATGTTAAATTTAGCTTATAAAAATTCACTCCAGGGTTTCCCTAGTGGCGCAGTGGTTGAGAGTCCGCCTGCCGATGCAGGGGACACGGGTTCGTGCCCCAGTCTGGGAAGATCCCACATGCTGCGGAGCAGCTAGGCCCGTGAGCCATGGCCGCTGAGCCTGTGCGTCCGGAGCCTGTGCTCCGCAAAGGGAGAGGCCACAACAGTGAGAGGCCCGCGTACCTCAAAAAAAAAAAAAAATTCGCTCCAGAAAATAAGATGTGACTATAAAAGAATGATACTGTTTTTTTTTTTAACACAGACACCAGAACTTACAGATCCAAGTAAATCTTGTCCTTCGAAGTATTCACCCTGAGAAACCAAATATTTAGTCCAGGAATACTGTTACCGTTCAAAATATTTTTGGAAATTCATATGTGAAATCGCCTTAAGAAATCAGTGCCAGTAAATTTTAGTGCCCTTTATGAGCCATATAAGAAAATGTGTCATCACAAAACAGCCATGCTTAATTTTTTCCTACACTTCATTTGTAATAAAAACTTATATTTCCCAGCTTCTTCATCAGACTTAATGCCAAACAGCCTTTAGCTAGTTCTAAAAATTAAAACCACCCTCAGAGAACTAAGATATGTTTCCACTAAAATTATCTGAAAGAATATACCATACATATATTTTTTCACAGGCTTATTTATTCCACCAACGCTTAATGAAAATCTGCTCTATGTTTGTCCCTACTCTTTGACTCTGCAGAGGCTACAAAAACTAAGTAATGATTCTTGCCCTCAAGGCACTCACATACTGGTTGGAGGAGACAATCACATAAATAATTACACTAGTGTAATGAAACTCTGGTAGAAGCATGCTCAGAATTCTGTAAGAGCACAAAGGGGATCTGAGGAAGGGCATTCCAGCAGCAGCAGATGTTTGACAACAGTACAAAATTCGGAAACTGGTGGTAGCTCCAATGGGAGCACAGGGTAGATGGTGGAGCAGCCTCAGAAGAAGAGACAGGAAAAAAAGAGGAAAAAGTCAAGATTAAATGTCATACTGAACAGCTTGAACTTAATTCTTCAAGCAGAAGAAAAATAAGCTAGGGAGTCATATGACCTGACCTGTGACTTTTCAGGAAGATAATTAGGGGTTGTGATATGAAGGATGGATTTGAAGAAAGAGAGGCCAGAATCTCAGAGAGCAGTTAAAGGATTTTCATCAGGCTTTGGCCTCCACCACTCCATCTAAAGTGCCTTGTCAAGGTCACCCAAGGTCTGACTATGGTCAGTTCTCAGTGGTCAATTCTCAGCCCTCACTCCATCCTCCTTGATGCACTTTTCTCACTTGGCTTCCATGATACTGTGCTCTCTTGGTTTTCTTCCTACCTTGTTGGTAGTTCCTTCTGGGTCTCCTTTCACTGATTTCCACTCTTTCCCCCCAACCTCTGAATGATGGAGCACTCCAGAGTACAGTCCTAGATTCTTTTCTCTGTAGTTAGTTTCTGGTGATTACACCCAGCCTCATTGCTTTAAGTGCCTTTTATATAAACCTGAAAATAACACAAATGTCCATCAGTGTGAGAATAGATGCATAAGTTGGTACATGCACTCATTAGACTATACACAGCAGTCAATTGAATTACAGTGGCTTCAACAATATGGGTAAATATTAACAGATAAGAATGAAAAGTAAACATAGGAAGGTAAAGGCATGCTATTTGTAATCACACATATTAAGAAGTGAAAATTCAGAGGAGATAAATGGGAACAGAAAATGTTTAGATTTGAATATATTTCAAAGGCATTTGTAAAAGATTTACATAAACTATATAAGAAAGCCAAAGCAGGAGGAGGAAAAGAAAAGGTGAAGAAAAGCTGTGAATAAATTAAAGAAGTTCAAAATTTTTCCTAATACACGTTATATAATTATTAGTACTAAGATATAACTTAGGAAAGAAAATCTGAGTACTGCTGAGTATTATTTGTCTTTTTTTTTTTTTTTTTTTTGCGGTACGCGGGCCTCTCACTGTTGTGGCCTCTCCCGTTGCAGAGCACAGGCTCCGGACGCGCAGGTTCAGTGGCCATGGCTCACAGGCCTAGCCACTCCGCAGCATGTGGGATCTGCCCAGACAGAGGCACGAACCCGTGTCCCCTGCATCGGCAGGTGGACTCTCAACCACTGCGCCACCAGGGAAGCCCTATTTGTCTTTTTCAAGAATTAAATTAGGTCTCATTTCCTGAATACACACCCCAAGAGGAGATATCCCCACATTAGCTACTACCCACTTCCCAGTGCAAAAGCATACTTCCCTCTTCCAAGCTCTACAGATATTTCCAAGACGGTCCACCTCCCCTTGATCGTCTTTATCTTCCTCCTTGTCCCCTATTGACCATCAGTGTCAGGCCTACGTAGATGGTCAAATGTTTATTGAATACTTTGAACTTAATTTACTATGATTAGGCTTCTCTCTTTAAGATTTAAAAGAATGTTTGAGGAATGATTTAGTTCTATATTTTAAAAAGTTGTACTGGGATGTGACAAATGAATATCTTCTGTGAAACAAACAGAAGCATCCCAAATCATTCCTGGGATTATTCTTTATTAAGTATCTGTTGCAGCATATAATATGTGGACATCACAGAGTTTGGTGAGTGAGTCTCTTAAGTTTAGCCCACTTATTCATCTTCTTTTCTTTAGTCTTTCTGCACTTACAACTTGCCTGCCTCCCATCCCCATCCCCATAGCAACCCTGCCCTTGCCTCTCTTTCAACCACCACTGCCTCCAACAATGTCAAACTCCAAGGAGAAAGCAGGAAAGTCTGACAGGTTAAAGTAGAAAGGGGAAAAGCATCCAAAGTACATGGTAGGAATTTAATAAATATCTGTTGAGTGAATGAATAAATGAGTTATGTACAACGAGGCTTGGAAGAGAGGAAGAGGACAGAAGAAGGAGCTGGAAGAGGTGGGAAGTTGCTCAAGATGAAAACATGAGTGCTTCTCATAGAATAGGTAGAAAAAGAGAACTCCCTTGAATTGTGAAGAGCTGGTAAGGAGAGGGTCATAGGAATTGAGAGTATTGGGGAAAATTTTCTCATCTGTTCTGTAGCCTACATTTCAGTCAGCCAAAGAGCATAACCAAGCTTCTTCATGTATTCAGGCCACTGACCTACTGTCTATCTCATTCTGCACCCTATTAGGTGGGATGATAAATTTGAGGGTGGTGGGGACTGAGGGCAGGGGTAGAGTATGTAGAACCGGGCTAAACCCACCTCACTGGTCCACTAACCTTAGAAATTATAATGTTATCCAGCAATTCCTAACCCCACCTGATTCCATGCTCAGCCCTCTGGAGAGCAGAGTTAACAGCATGAGAGATAGAATCAGCTCTGTGCCCAGATCCACTGCTTTGTTGCTGATACAACTGCAAACATTCCAGAAATGAATCCTCCCCCTGCCTGTCAGGACCCATCTATTCTAATTCCTCTCCCTGATCTTGGAAAACTAAAAAAGGACCAGTTACCCTCTGAGTTAGTCGGAGCTTCATTTGTACTCAGTGAGGAATCATATACACAGGCACAAAACTCCAACAGCACAACCGGTGCTAACTATTAGCCTAGATCAATAGTCTCAACAGAAAAGGTCAAAGGTCCAATGGGCTCTGGGAACTCCAGATCACATTACTCTCCACCTTGACCAACTTGACAGACAAGCTCAAATTGCTCTGGCTGTCCCCTTTCAGTGCATTAGCAAAGAACTTCAGGGCTTGAAACTAACAGTCCTTTCCCCTACATTAAATGCTTTTTAAAAAGTAAACAATAATAAGCAGAAGATGACAAAGAAGAAATTGGAACAATAAGGAGAAGGATAATAAAACAGGACAAGAATTTTAATAGCTGGCTTACTTTTCAAAAAGGAATATACACAATTTTGCAGATTTCTTTTATAGAAAGAAATATTTCTATTTTATTTCTTTATTTCATAACAGTAAAAGAGATTTGTGGGGGACTCTGCTGAATGGCATATGGAGATCTGTATGCTTGAGTAAGATCATACTCTAGGGTATAGCAAAGCATCCCAGCCCTGAGTTTTGGAGAACTCTTGCTACGGACCAGACTCAAAAGGCCCCCTGGCATTAAAAAATGACCAGAGTCTCTTATACATAAAAACAGCTCAGAAACTTCCTGTATTGACTTCCTATTGTTGCTATAACACATTTCCACAAACGTAGTGGCTTAAAACAACACAAATTGATTATCCCACAATTCTATAGGTTAGAAGTCCAGCACAGGTTTTACTGGGCTAAAATCTAGGTGCTGGCAGGGCTACATTCCTTCTGGAAGCTCTGGGACAAATCCCTTTCCTTGCCTTTTCCAACTTCTAGAGGCCACCTGCACTCTTTGGCTTCTCCATCTTCAAAGCCAGCAATGTTGCATCTCTCTGACCATTCTTTCTTAGTCACATCTCTCTCTGAGTCTCCTCTTTTGCCTCCCTCTTCCACTTTTAAAGACCCTTTTAATACAGTGGGCCCACCTGAGTAGTCCAGGATAATTTCTCTATTTTAAGGTCAGCTGATTAGCAACCTTAATTCCACTGCAATCTCATTCCTTTTGCCATAGTAGCTAACTTATTTACAAGTTGCAGGGATCAGAAAGTGGATATCTTTGAAGGTATCTTTATTCTGTCTACCACACTTCCTTATTACTCCCAAAGCAAATTGGAGGACCAGCTTCTCTCTTTCCAAACCTTCTTTTGATGGCTAGTTTTACCTAATGTCACCTTTCTAAAAAGTTTTGGAAGGAGGTCTAGAACTAAAACTCCCCCAGGGTGGGTACGCAAGTCTTTTAAATGAGCATCAGGTGACACTTAGTTTTAATGGAAACTATATACACCTTAAAAGAAACACAACTGCTGACAGGTGAGAATTTCAGTAAGTAAACATATTTGCCCACAAGATAGGTAATTACATTTCAAACCACTAATGCCAGTAAACCTAATACAAAACACAATGTAGCCTGAGTACTGAAATTTTGGATAGGTTGATAGACTTTTTTAATCGTTTTTAAGGGTAGTTTATTTTCTTCTTCCTTAGCACGGAAACATAAAAAAACGTATTCAATAAATAAGCAAACGGAAGGAGAATCAATCTAATATCAACGTGATTTGAGACTTAATGCCAGGTCTCAAGTTGTATGCTGACGTTCCGGAATATAGGGGGCTGAAGGTCAGGGACTCTGGGTAACCTCTGCATTAAGAACACCTTGAGTCAGGAAGAAAGAGAGCATCCTTTCTATTCTATACAAAGGAGCAGCTCTAAAGTCATAGTCCCTCAAAAATTCTATGTAAAAAAAGCTTTGCAAGATTTGAAGAAAGTTTTATTCCAAACTCTAGGCCACACAGCATACACACACATAATCAATATTCACACTGAGGATGTGAAATAAATATGCACACCACCTCCTACTATTTTACAACACTGTCTCTAGTCACACAGACAAGTAAATTCAAGACCCTCTCTATGTAACAATAATTTGAAAGACAAATAATAAAAGTAGAGAAGAGAAGTGCATTTGTGGACACACTGTATGCCAGCCACTTTGCACGTCTTATCTTATTTGATCCCCACAACCTGCAAGGTGTGTGTTACAGGACACTAAGAGGACCCAGGCTCTAGGAAGCTAAGAAATTACCTGAAACTTCACATACAATTAATAGGTGATATAGTTGAGATTTGAATTCAGGAAAATCTGCCTCTAAAGATTAGTCATATACTCAACCTACTTTATTAGTGACAGGTCTCTAGAGAGTGTGTCTCTCTAGCAAAATCCTTATTGGTTATTAAAAATAAAAGTGCTAGTATTCAGAAAAAGATTAGTCATATACTGCGACATCACACTGACTCTCAAATTAAGATGTGTAAAAAGTGTTCTGAGTTCTTAATAGATATGTGAAATATAAGCCAAGACTTCGCCATAAATCTAAATAAATAAATAAATCTAAATTTAGCCACTGGAAAGAAGTCCCTCTTCATTATATCTGTAAGTAGGACTCAACTGTTCATTTTACATGTCCTTACAATAGTAATCAAACATTTCTTCTTTTGTATTATATGTGTTTTCAAACTGCTATTAAAGATCGTTGGTCAGCAGCCCTTGTGTCTTTTAGCATTTCACTGCTAACGCTCTACAAACTTGGCCAGCCAAAGAAAACGCAGATGGTCCTGTGGAACACAAACCACGGCAACATATGGTATGCATTTATTCCAACAAAGTGTGCTTCTTAACCTCTGGGTGTCGCTCCACCATTTCTTTATAAGGCTACTCATTTCTAAGGAAGGTTCAGTTTCCAAAAAGAGGGTAACAGGCCTCACATGTGTGTTGTATGGCCACTCAGACGCATATAATGTGTCTGAACGCCTTTAAGCAAGTGCATTTAGCACATGCTCCCTAACACTATCATATGTATTTATGAACTATCTCCCCCAAGATGGTAAGCCCCTTGAGGGCAAGTGCCATGCTTGATATCTCACCTTATTAGCCGCACATGGCAGAGTAACAATACCATCTGTCATGTATATGGCACTGTGCATTCTCTAAATTGCTCTTATAGATAAGCCCCTAACTGCACTGTGACATTTGCCACATCGTCCAGATGAGGCTCACAGAGGCTAAGCAATTAGCTGGAATCACAAACTAGTAAGTAATGCTTTCCTCTAGCCCACAACAGAGAAGTAGTTATTCCCTGTCTTGCATACTTTGTTATTTTCTTCTTCTAAGGTTTTTATTATAAGGACTAATGCCTATTGGCCTTTGCATTAAAATAAATATCATATAGTGGTAGTATACATAAGTGCAAGCCACTGTTCTTAGGGCTTTACAAATATTAATTTATTTAATCCTCCTAGCATCCCCACAAAATAGATGCTGTTTTTATCTGCATTTTACAGATGAAGAAACTGAGGCACAGAGAGATGAACTAATCCAAAATCACAGGACTGGTAAATGGCAGCAGTGAGGTTTGAATCCAGGAAGTCTGGCTCCAGAGTCCATGCCTTTAACTTACTCTGCTCTGTTCTGCCTGAATAAGAATCTACAAAGATCTTTACTCAGGACATGTGAGCCTTTGTTCAACAAGGGGGAAAAAGGTGTGTTTACTCCTTCCTATGTGATTTATTTGATTATATTCTAAAACCTTTCTTCATGCCAATAGAACTCCACGTAAGTACTATACTAAATTTTCCTGTACTGAAGGCATATGCGATGGTTACCTTGATTGACACATAAAATACCCAAAACAAAATACCCCCAAGACTTGAGGATATTTTGTTTTGTGAATTAGAGACATGAAAGGATTACCTAGGTATCAGAAGTGTTATAAGCTCACATCTGTAAGTCTTTCTTGGAGATTTTCATATTTCTTATACAAGAATGTTCCCTGTCTGAAATATTTCAGTGTTCACTCTGTATCTGAGCTTGAAAATTATCTAATCCTTTTTAACTGTTAATTTTCAACTACTTTTTCTTCACACATGCTTTCAATAAAATGTTTAACACTTTTTATGTTTTTATTCCAGTCGTCTTGAAAACATGCTAGTAAACATGCAAGCATATTGTAAAGGTTTAAAATTCATGGTGTGTATACATATATCAACAGGAGCTATGAATTATGTATATCTCAAGCCTATATAAATTAGATTTTGAAGAACAAGCATCACAGTACTCAGGCAGGTCATAATAAGAGATTCCATGTGAAATGTAAAAACTACCTTGAATAAATTATCCATAAGTTAACGCTCTCATTAGAATGACATATTTATTATTTCTGGTTCTGTGACATTCCTTTAATGCACTTTGACTAACTGTTCTAACAGCATGTTAAGAAACCATTGCAGGCCTTTTTCCCCCCTTGGAATTAGCAGACTTTATTTACATTTGAACTAAAATAATTTAAAATAATATAACAGTGAAAACAATCACCCATTTCCCAATGTAGAATACCATTTTCTTCTGCCCAGAAACATTTAATTGAAGCAGGATATAACTTTAGTAATTATTTTTGCACGGAATGACTCTAAAATTAATAGTCAATTGTAAGACTGTTTAAAAGTTGGGAGACTGACAATCAAAACAATCTTAAATGCTTTTTTTGTGTGATGAAAAGGAGTGATCCTTTAATTCCCTCACACACATTAAACTGATTTCACAGACTTTCTGTACTGGTGTTTAACATAGTCAAGTGCTTGAGGTTACATAAAATAAACAATCTTGAGATCTTATTGCAAATGTTTGCAATTTATGATGTAAACTGATTTGTGAAAAAATAACAGGATCCCATGTCACTGAAGCCAAAAAGGCATTTTTCAGAAATCAAAATAGTTCCGAAATTTGAGCATTGCATTATGCTAAAGTATTACCATCTGAGGATCTAAAAAGTTACAAATCTGGGGGAAAACTCAAAATAGATATTTATCAGTTCAGCTTCAAGCTAAGGCCTCCGATCTCAATGGGCCTCCTGCATAATAGGGTCTTTAACACTAATGATGTTTTGAGTAAGCTCTTTTAATTCAGTTTTCCCCAGGGATTTTATAGCTTGGGAAGGCTTTGCACACCCTGAAAGATTTGGGGGAACAACTGGGGGAAATTTTAATTATTTATTGCGATTATTGAGTTTGGACCAAAACAACATGCATGTTGGGGCATATTTGAATCTAAAGTGAAGCTTTCCTCTGACCACTTCTCAGAGTGGCTCTGGAAACTCGGGTTTTGGAATCTCTTGTTCACACACCCAAGCGCCTGCCCGGGTGGCCGTGGCACTCCGGGAAAGCGGGCTCTGCTCGGGCGCCTCTGGGAGGCTGGACCCCCGAGGGACCGGCCCGATGGGAAAGGAAAGGCGGCCTTGGTCCTCGCTGAGTCTCAGGAGAGCGGACTCGGGAGGAGGCGAGGACGCCGCGGGCGGCCCTGACGCCGGTCTCACCGACCGCGCCTGGCTCAGGTACGGCCGACGGGGCTGAGAAACTAGCCTTCCTTCTTCTCGCCCTGCCGGGCTGCGTCCGCGGGCTCCTCTGCCATCCGCGCTCCCGCCAGGACCCCATCCCCGCGGGCTCCGCGCCCAGCCCAGCCGGCTCTGGCGGCCGGTAACGTTCCAGCCGACGTAGGCCGCGCTGCCGCGCCCCTTCGCTGGTGCCTGGCGCCCGGCCGGCCTCGGCCCGGACGCAACGCCTCCTTTGACCTCAGGCTCCCTGAGCTCAGCTGCGGGGACAGGCTGGGCTCCGCGTCGGTCGCGCCCTTGGCTGGGCCCCGGACGGAACTGCCAACCCCCGGCCCCAAGTTCTCCCGTGACCTGCGACCTCCCTCGGGGTGTCCGGGGAAACGTCCGAGTCTGCGCCGGGGGCTGGATTAGGGTTGGGGCTTGGAGCCTGCACGTTCGGACCCAGGACCCCGGCGCCGACGGGAGCCAGCCGGAGGCCACCGGCCCAGGCAGGAGGCGCGGCGCGGCGGCTTCAAAGCGCACCCCGCCCCCAAGCAGATGTTTATTATGAAAACTAGGGACGCTTGTCAAGTAGAAGACCCGCAAGGCCTGAGCTCTGAATACGGCCCAAATCCTGTTCTGTGGTCTTTGAAGACTAAAAGATGAAAATAAACATATCACCCACGTCTACGCGGAGGAACAGCTTTGAGTGCGAGCTCAACCCGGGAGAGGGCCGGGTTGGGGAGGAGAGAGCAAGGCCCGAGGATACGGGGCTTTGTCGCAAGGAGGGTCTCCTCTACGCATCCTCCGCCCCCTAGGGGGCCCCAGGGGACACTCGGGACACCCTCAATTTTGGCGGAGGGTGTCCCCTATCCCAAGAGTCCGAGAGGGAAGGGAAGGGAAGGTCAGGTTCTGTCCCGGGTCTTTACGGTCTGTACCTACCCGCAAACAGACAGAGCCTTCGGGCTTAGTAGGCAGTATTTCTTCCGGGAGAGGGGACGGGAGGAGGAGGGAGGGAGGGAGGGGCTCCTCGGTCTCCGGAGGATGGCTAAGACCCGGCTTTTCCTAAACACGATCCTAGCTTCTACCTTTCCCTAAATTTAACGAACGAAAAATCTGTTTGGGCCAAAGCGCTAAATTGAAATGGGAGGCGGGGGACCCGCTCTCCCCGGCACCCCCACCGGGCTTCGCGGCTCTTATCTTACTCCCAAACCGCCACCGACTCCGGGGAGGGTCGGCGACCTGGAACCAAGTCTCTGTCTTGCCACAGTTAACCCAGGTGGATTTCGCATCGCGTGATCACGCTTTCTTCCTCCCCAAAATGTTTCCCAAATGAACTTCAAGGGCGAAAGTGCAGCAGAATGAAGAACCAGAGTCCGTCTTGGGGAAGGGGGTTATTCTATGTTATTCTACATGTTATCTGTTCCTTTATTGATTTGGTGTAAAATCAATCCGGTTTCTGTGCTGGGTGGATAAAATGGGGCGGGCGGGGGGCATTTTCTCTCTGGGCTTCCGAGAGCCACAGAGCCACCATTCTCACGGTCCGGTCCCTTGATTGCCGCACATAGGAGAAGAGGCAAGCGCTTTTACAAGCTGGTATAGTCGAGAGAGAGAGACAGAGAGAGAGACAGAGAGAGAGCGAGAGAGAGAGACAGAGACAGAGAGAGAGAGAGAAAGAGAGACAGAGAGAGAGACAGAGAGAGAGAATGAGAGAGAGAGAGAGAGAGAGAGAGAGAGATTCATCAAAAAGGAAGAAAGACAGACTATCCCGGATAGTTTAATAGTAACAGGAACAAAGATGACGCGAACCCCATCAAATGAAACAATACTATTTTGATTCAATTGATCGCAAAGTGTCTTCAATTAATAACTTGGCACTTATTTAAAAGGTTTAACAGAGGTGAGACCGAAATATTTTGTACCGACAACATGTCATGAAATAACAGAATCTTCTTTTGTTTAAAATAACTTAATACACTAGAAAAAATATGGCAAATATAAATAATTTTGTTTTCATGGAGAACAAATAGTTACAAAGCTCAACCGCATACCAAAGTTCAGCTAAAAGAGCTTTTCCTCGTTCTTGTATAAGGGATTAAAAAAAAAAAACCCAAAAAGTAAGGAGGCTTTTTTTAGAGAATTGGGATACAGATTGCTTAGTCCAGGGTATCCCAGTTTAAATAGCTACATGAATTGAGACAAACAAAAATATTACTTGAATATACACCCTTGTGAGATAAAATGCAAATGTTGAAAGTCAACTATCAGTTCACACGTTATAGCCAAAATAAACTTTGTTCGTGTTTATCAACATATTTTACACAAACTTAGTGCCTGTATCTATCTGGGTGTTGTTTAAAGTGAGTGTGATGGGACAGAGAGGGGGAAATAAAGCACGGTCCTCAAATAGGACTTTAGGAAATCTGCAAGAGGGAATACAAGAAAAGGGGGAGGAGAGGGGACTTAACACTGAGCGCCCACTATGTATCAGGCACCACGTGAGGCGCTGTACCTTCACCGTTCCATTTATCTTTTCTTTTTCCTTTTCTCACATTTTCTACCTGCCTCTGTTGTCTTGGGACAATCAGAGTGTAACTTTTTTGCCCTTCAGACTTTTTTCTTTTGTCCCCCAGCATTAAAGACGGGACAAAAATAAATATAGATAGAAATATATATATATATCAATTTCCAGATGCTTTGGGTATTGTTTTTATACTGAAAATGAAAATGGAGTTAAGTGCATGTAAGTAAAGCGGGGGAGGGGGGAGACACCATCAATGGAATACAAGTAACATGCAAACCGGAATTTACTGTCAGCAGTCTGGACAGTTCTGCCATAATAATTTTCTCAGAGAAATCATCGTCTGTGGTATCATTTTTGTATTAATATTTTTTCTCTCCTCGTTTTTATACTGTCTTCCCTCTTCTTGCTCTTCCATACTGGTGGTTTTTAACTCAAAGCACCTGATTCAACGTAAAAGGAGGCCCGCCTCTCTTATCAAATTTCTTGTATTAAAGTGAACTTCGCAGAAAAAGGTCAGTTTCAAAACCTGTGAACTTCCCAGCTGCGTACATTTTTTTCATCTTAATTCTTTAAATAAGTATACCTCTTCCTTCTGTTTTGCCTTCTTAGCCCATTTTAAAAAACATACACTTTAAGTTGGTAACTCCCCCCCCCCCACCGCCGCCCCAATTCTCTCGAGATTCGTCCAAGTTCTTTTTCCATATTATTTAATGTACAAAATACTTCAAAATTTTTTTCTTTTTTGTTCCTTGGTTCTCTCTCCGATTTCAGCTTCTGACGAATAGCAATAAGTTCCCTTTCTCTGTTTATCTCTGGTTTGTCTTTTCTACTTTTTTTCCCCTCATTTTTTATTAACAGGATTTTTATTTCTACGCAAGAGTCCATCGTCGCAGTTCTGCCGTGAGCCACACACTCCTCTGTCCCAGCACTCCCTTGTCCAGTCTCTCTCCAGACCTCCCAAACCCAGCCCTACAAAGCCAAATTCTGGGCCCTTGGGTAGGTGAATGGTCAGAAGCCACGGAGCTGGTGCCCTTCTTGGGATCCCAGGTCACGCCCTCCGAGTCCGGGATGCGGAATGGGGCAAGGGGCAATCAGCGGGCGTAAAGAGGCTCAGCTCCCGAGGTCCGGAGCAGGTAACGGAGAAGCAGCGGGGCTCGGAGGGCGTGCAGGCTGCGCGCCGCGCTGCAGGCGCGACGTTGGCGCTGGCGTTGGCGTCACAGACCCAGGGCGGCCGCGTGCTTTTTGGCTTTCAGTCTGAGATCCGCGATGCTGGAGTTCTTGCTGGTAGTCTTGGCGGCAGCCGCAGCGGCCACGACGGAGGCGGCAGAAGCTGAGTCCGCGGCCAGCGTGGCGAGCGGCAGTCCGAAGGGAGGCGCGGGGAACATCATGTAGGGCGCGTGCGCGGCCAGGTGCGGGTGCAGGTGGTGGTGCGCGTGCGCCACGGCGCTGTCCAGCTGCAGCTGCGCCTGAACCTGAAAGGACAAGGGCGTCACGTTGCAATGACTATCCTAGGGTGACAACAGAATAGAAACAGAGCATTAACGGCGTCCAGCTTAGCTCGGGTAAGGCTGGGGCAGGGGACGGGAAAGGGGCATTTGGCTGACCTTATCAGTCTGTTACTGAATCTGGGGCGCCACAGGGATATTCCAGTGACCCTGAGTCTCTGCAACTAGCTCAGTGTGGCCTATCCCCTTGAGTCCCAGGGACTCCCGTCTGCAGGAATTGTGGCCGCCCCCTCGGGAGCTGGGTCGGTCAGAAGGCGACATTACTATTGTGCTAATACATCACCCTCCTGAAAATAACAATGTATATTGGACAGACGACGGGATGAGGGTCATTACCCTCCTCTTTTGATGCTGTCGTACACATTTTACCCTGCTACTAAAACACTGAAGTACCATTAAGCAAATTACAAAACTTTTAAAATGTCACCTAGGGAAGTTGTTGCATCTTCATCACAACTGGCACAATTGTTAGTACTTCTAACATTTACTGCTATTAAAATTACCTTGGGATCTTGTTAAAATGTGGATTCTGATTCAGAAGGTCTAGTGTAGGGCCAGAGATTCTGCATTTCTAACAATCTCCCAGCTGATGCTGATGCTGCAGACTAGGAGATCACCTTCTGAGTAGTGAGGGTCTCCTTTTAAGATTCCCCTCTCTCTCCAGTCATTCTCTCTTGCTTCAGAAGCCTAGCATCAGGATACCAGAATCCAGTGGTGCCAGGAGAGCTAAGATCTGCCTAATACTAACCCTCAATACACAGGTGCAGCCAGGTGTCTCCCCCGACCAGGACACTGGCATCTCAGAGTTAATTCATGACTTCACAGTCCTACGGAGCAGGGGGCCTGGCCATGGGGAAGGTCAGGCACTGGTTGGGAAAGGATTGCACCCTTAGGCTTGGAGAATGGGGAATTCAGAGCACTGGGATTTCCCAGGATTAAATCATTGCTGCAGGCTGTACTTTAAAAATATAGTCTTAAAGGTTTCTGTATGGCTAAGAAATGGATTGCAGCCGCAAGGTGTCCCTGGGAAGACCAGTGCTTCCCTCTCTACTAGATATGAAGCTTTGCAGCTTTAAAAAATCAAGTCTGAGCTGGAAGTGTATTTATTTATTTATTTATTTGTTTGTTTGTTTATCTTCGGTCAGAGACATTTAATGTGAATAAGAGATAGAAAACACCTAGAAAAATATTTAGAGAGTTGCCTTAGAAACACCTTAGGACTAACCTCTGTACTGGATCTGACAAAATCTTACTCAGAAGGCTTTTCCTTCCTCTCCCCAAGTGCAATCTTTAGTTCATTTTTAAAGGACCCGTTGCTGCCCTCAGGCCTCTGTGGGTTTCCCATGAGGACAGAAAGGACTAGGCATGTAGGCCCCTGACACTGTATAGGTTTTTAAAGGGGAGTAGGCCCACTATATCATCTGAAAATTTATCCTCTACCTGTATAGACACCTATATGGGGGCTCAGAGACAGGGGATGTTCAACAATTCAAGCAAATATCCAGGTCTTTTCACAGTTAAAAACAGGTTGAAACTGGGCTGTACTTGCCTGCTGAAATGGCATCCTTAAAGCACCTACATTGACGTACGGTGCTACTCTACAAGCTTCAAATTGGCTGGCAGCCCCTATGAGGACGCCTGCAAAAAACGGGGGAACAAAACACAATAAAGTGAGATTAACATGTCCAGCATTGTTTTCCAAGGTTCCAAATGGAACCAAGATAGAACTACTTCCTTTGGAATTGTACATTTATCTTCCTAAACTGCTGCTAAAATGAAAAGCAATGTAATTTACTCCCAAACTTTAGGACTCTCATTAACTGCCTTCGGAGCAGATTTTTAAATAAGGACCATAGTTATCTTTGACAAGGTTCTTTTCTGTCTTCATAATAACAACATCCCCTAATACTCTTCTTACTTAGAGTATCAAATGTTCTTTGTCTGAGAAGCATACCTTTATGCAGTTGATTTTCTTGTTTTCTACATTTAGCTCTTCGATTTTGAAACCAAACCTACAAAGTGGAGGAAAAAATAAAACCTAGATGTTATGACTCAGAGTAATGTTATAGGCAAGGATTGGGAGATATAGCAAGCAATCTTTGAATTATATACAAGAATCTTAATTTCCAAAGTTAAAAACATAAATAAATGACATAAATAGAAAGATTTCATATACTTTTGCGAGACAAGTTGTTTCTTGATAAATTACTGTAGTCCTGGTTTCATGTTTCCACAGTTAGAATCCCCAAGGCTTAAAACTCGCCCTGATACCTGATACTAAAGTGATAATGGGTTTAGATGTTTGCCCAGTAAGACCTGAGAAGAAAATGCTCATTAATAGCCTGTAATATTAATTAGTTTCATCTTCAAGAAAAACCAAACACCAAAGCAAATAGTGACTGTTTTTTGTTTTTTTTCCTGGGGGTGGGGGGGGATAAGAGTGGGGGAAGAGGTAATTAGTGTCATAAAAGCCTCACTACAAAGAAGTTTAGAATTTCTCTGTCCCTCTGTGCGGCAGAGTGTAACATGGTAGCAGAATAATTGTGCCATTATCATGATAATCTAATTTGCTTCTATAGAAAAAGCCACTGAGTACAGTTAGGGTAGTAGAGAAGTGTCCAGAAGATAGATCAAAATTTAAATAAAGTACGAAAAAATAAATACCAGCAATGAAGTTCACTTATTATGAGAAAAAAAGAAGAATATTCTGTGAAATGGGAGTGGGGTATGAATCAAGTAACTGCTGGATACTATCTTCTCCCAGATATTACCTTCTTAGATAAACTTGCCAACTTTTAGAGGCAGTATGGCAGATTTTAAGAAATTCAAATAAAGCTTGCTTTTATACTCCAATAATATAGCATTATGTTCCAATAACACAGCATATTGACTGATTCATAAATTAATGTTAAAAACATGAAAGTAAAATATTGCTTCAGAGCTTTCTTCTTGTTTTTGAAAGCAAGTGTCACAGTCAATGGAAATCTTCAAAAATTCCCCTGCCATTTAGTGTAGTAGAAGGGTAGATTTCATGCCAAGGTTGCATCCTTTGTGTACCTCACATGGCCTGAGGCTTTTGCCTCTTTTTTCCCCTAGAAGAGTTGGAGCTGATACACTAATGCTCACAACTGTAATAATTATCATCATGTCTTTAAGGGGTTGCTAAGCCTCTAGAGATCTCAGTGCGCAGAGCAAAGTAGGAGAGGCTTAAAAAGGAAGGCTCTGCTGTTGATGCTGTGATGACCAAGGCAGCCTATTATTACTTTTCCCCTTTAAAGTGACTGCTCTGTTTTTGTCCTGATCCTATTACAAGATGCGGGGAAGCCCCATAAGAATTGCATAGTTCGCTGCAGATGGTGGTCTCTAGCCCAGAGACCTAGGGAGTATCTGTTACAGTGATACTTTGTAACAGCTGCAGATGTTCAGGCCTAAAACTGCTCCATGTGTTCAAACAAATAATGACTATCATTTTCTCCTATTTTATTATTTGAGTGGAAATACAACCTGAAACATTTAAATTCGTTTTCCATAAAACTAAAAGGATATGTATGCATGTATGTATGTAATTTTTTTCCCCTTAAGCGCTCCTGAAGCCTACTTTTCCCATTACATTCACCGCCACAACCGGTAAAGAAAATCTGTTCCAATGCTAACTCCATTTAGTGTGGCACTTGCTGGGGTCAGATTTTGGAAATGTCAATATTAAGATATGTGGATTGTTTTAAAATCAAGTTTCTGTAGGTTCAGGTTCACTTCCCTGGTTAAGTGAGAGAACAAAGAGTGACCAAACGCATTTATTTCTCTGCTATTTCACACACAGTTTGAGATCAACCGCTAACGGCAGACTGTAAATTTGTGCACTTAACAGTTGCTAATTTTCTTTATAGTCTGTACATCTATAAACCTAATTGGCATATCCGCTTGGCAAACCTAGATCCCAGAGCAGACCCTCAAGGAAACCCAACTCCGCCGAACAAAATATTCGTTGTAACTTTTAAGGCATCCAGAAGATAAAACGTTTTCTGTGGGATTTTTTTAAGGCTTATAAAAGTAGGCCCATTAGGATTAAACCACATTAAAGGCATCGAGAGGCGAGGGTCGGGGGTGTGGTTTATAGAAACTCTGGGAGCAAGCCCAGCACAGCTTTCTTCTGCTGGGAACATATGTTGGGATGGGGCGGGGCGGCGGGGGGAGCACGGGAAGGCTTTAAGACCAAGATCTACTTTGGAAAATAAGACCTCTAGCAGAGACGTCGCTTCCCTTCTCACCTCACTCCAGACATTTGGACCCACACCCTCGTCGTGTGTACCCCAGGCATGCCCCTCCTCTGCTCCCCGCGACCTCCTCACAGGCGGGTACCTGCACTCGGGCCTCGGACAGCCCCAGCCGTTGGCTCAGTTCTTCACGCATAAAGGCGTCCGGGTAGTGAGTCTCGTCAAAAAGCCTCTCCAGCTCGTTGAGTTGTTCCAGGGTGAAATTGGTCCGACTTCGCCTCTGCTTGATTTTGGTCTGGCCTTCGTCCTCCATCCCTTTCGCATCCTCTTTGCGATCCTTCGGCTCCGGGGACACTGGAGGGGGCACCACGAACAGGACCGCACACGTACGTCCACGCGCGCACACAGCACACACACACACACACACACACACACACACACACACACACGAGACAAAAACAACACAGCAAATGCCATTACCAGATCTGTCTCCAGAAGGATGGAGGATCCTGCCCCCTCCCGGAGTTCCTGTCCAGTTCCTCACCCGGCTGCGAGGAAGAGGATCCTGGAGACGCGAAAAGATCAACTCTGGGCGGCCGCCCGCGGGCAAGGTGGGCATTCACCCACGCATCCCTTTTGCAACTGTGGCCTCAGCTCACCTCCTCACTATTCAGCCCACAGTCCCCTGCCCTCCCCTGAGAACACCAAATCAATTCCACTAACCCTCTCTTGCATTCACTCTCTCCCACTCGCGCACAAAAATCAAAAGAGCCGCACCGGGCGGGTCACAGAACGAGATGCTGGCAGGAGAGCGCAGCGAGGCCACGGACTGGCCTCTTACACCGGCCATTCCCAGAGTGCTGGGCCGTTGTCAGGCCAGCAGTGGCCGCCGCCGGCTCTCTTGTCTCTCTCAAACTTGCTGGTCTAATTTGGGAACAATTGGGCTGAAGGGTCACAGCCGGAGGACAAGATCCCGGGGCCGCATGGCGGGAGCCACTTTCCCGGGCGCTCTCTGCGGACCCAGGGCTTGGACCAAATCCCGCGGACGGCCCACGGACAGTCAGGCAGTCCCTGTCCCCCCTGCCGAATCCCAGTTGCCTGAGCAGAGGCGCCCACGCCATGTTGGCGGCCTGGAGGGCTCGCTGCCCACACCCGGCCGGAAGGCCAGAGGTGGAAAACCAGCTTCGGGGAGCCAGCGAAACAGACCGCTGTCTCTTTCGCTCCTTTCTCCCTCCCCATTGGAAAGGCAGACGCGACCCTGAACGCTTAAACCCACAGAGATCAACAGGTTCAAGCGGAACATTCGGGATCCTCGGTTTCTATTGGTTGCTCAAAGCCTTTTCATGCATCCAGCAGCTCGGATGTTTAATAAAATATGCATTTTTCTGCTCTAGGTTTGCACACATCCGTTGCCACTTTCCTGTCCTTCCTTCTCCTCCCTTTAAAAACAGGAGCTCCACGAGTGTGAGCATACAGGGACACTAGAGGGATGTGGAGATATATATATATATATTTAGGCCAAGGCATCGTGATCAGGGGAGCCAGGATCAACATAAGCTGCCCTCTGGAACCTTCAACCTCTGCGCCTGAGTTGGAGACTTGGGTTTTTAAGGTGCAAAAGCTGAGTTTGGATAATCGAGGCTGTTTGCAGTTCTTCCCAGCCCAGAATCCCGATCAGCATGGGTGTTAAAAATCATTTCCAGAAGAGCCGGCCTGCAGACAAATTAATATTTGCCCTGAGCTTGGAAATCAACAATCCCAGGACTTCGTTTGCCCACGGTTCAGACCCTAACTTCGTAGGGGGTGCCTGCTGGTGTACCCAGGGCCTCGAGCTGGGGACTCAGGCCCCGGAGGGTGCACTGGACCGCCTGACAGTTATGCTACCACTTTCCAAATTTAGGAGTACTTGGTACCCCGTCTGAGAGAAGAACCTCTAGAACTCAGCCTAGCTTGGCATTCTAGTTACCGTGATCTTAAGTGTTTCCCGCATATCTACTTCTCAAAGTTTGTGTTGTGGACGTTTGTCTTTCCTTAGGGAAGAAGTGGATACATTATAGCACAAACTGAAGCCAAGTTAATAGGAAAATATTTCCACAGATATTGCAATGAAATTTAAATATGAAAACACATCTTTCAGATTCTGCCTTTGGCTTTGTTTATTTCATGCCATCCACAGTGGAAGCTTCTCAAACTTTTGGGGCTTCAAAGAGAAAGATGTCCACATTTACAGTTGATTAACAGACTTAATATAATCCCTATTTTGCCCCCAAATTTCCACTTATTGGCCTAAACAAGAACAGACTGTTATAAACGACTTAATTGCTTGCTTAAATATGTGATTCTAAGCATGCCACATATTTCCTTAATTGGAAAAATATGGCAGCACACCAGTTACTGCAGGCACCAAGTGCCAAATTAATTTTATTGTTGAACTCTGAATTGGTACAGGACGCTCCACCATTTAGAAAAAGGCTTTTCCTAACACTTTCCTGGCACCAAAGGATTATCCCACCACAAAATCAGAGTACTGGATGATGCGACGCAGTAAAATTTCGAAAAACAAACAAACAAACAAAAAAGGAGCCTAACGCATCTCCCGAAAGAAACAGGTCACAGCCTGAACCTTAGCCTGCCTTGGTCTCATTCTACCTTCACAGCTCTAAGAAAATGGGAAGTTTGGGGCCCTAAATTCCAGGCAGCCAGGGTCTTCGCGGAGTTAGCGGCGGCACGAAATCCGGGGCGACTCCAGGGTGAAATACCAATCAATCTCTCTGTCTCTGTATCTCTGTCCCCTTTCTCTCTTTTTCTTTTTTTTCTCGGGCCTAGGAAAGGGGCTCCCGCAAACTCGGCGCTAGATGCTAACTGTAATCCCGCCGCCTGGCCCAGCTAGTGCCAGCACCCCCTTTCGCAGCCCGGCCCAGCGAACTTCCCCATCCGCCTGCGGGCCGTCTGGGCTGCGGGCCCATCCTCCCGTTGGTGAAAATGCGTTTCGGTGGAATGGGAGTAGCGGGAGCATCTGAGAAGGGCGCGCGCAAACCCCACACGCCCCCCCTCCCCGCACACACATTCGGACCCCACCCACGACCGTGCACACCATCGGACTCCCACCCCTCCATCCTCACTCCAGCTTCCAAAGCTGGGGTCCAAGAGCCCTCTCCGCGTCCCGCCCCCCTCCCCGCTGGGCCTTGGTGTCCTCTCCCGCCCGAAAGGAGTCAGGAAGGCGGGAAGGGGAACCGCGGCCGGGGGTCAGGCCGTTACCCTCGGTGAGCCGCGGGCTGCCCGGCTCCCTGCTTCTCTCGGCGGCGCCCATGTCCAGCTCCCGGACGGGAGAGCGCGCTCCTCCAGCTCCTCCGCCCGCTCCTCCTCCTCCTGCACCTCCTCCACCTCCTCCGCCTCCGCCTCCGCCTCCTCCGCCGCCGCCGCCTCCGCCGGCCGCCCGGACTGCGGGACTGCTGCGGTCGTCACGGCCCGGCTCCACGCAGCCGGTCGGCTCCTTGGCCCCGCGCAGCGGTCCGCTCTCCAGCACCTCCCGGTACGTGATAGCCTCCTTCTTCTCCTTCACTTTCTGGTCAAAAGACTTCGAGACGAACGCCGTAAGTTCTTCCATCGCCGCCAATGCCCGTCAGCCCCGCGCTCAACGTCTCCCAGCCGAGCCCAGCTCTTTTTTTCCTTCTTCTTTTTTTACTGCTCCAGCCCCCCCAATAATAACACATCAATGGGACAGGGGTGGGGGAGGAGTGGGAGGAGGAGGAAGAAGAAGAAGAAGAAAAAGAAGAGAAGAAAGAAGAAAGAGGAGGAGAAGTAGAAGGAGAAAAAGAAGTAAGAAGAGGAGGAGGTGAAGGAGGAGGAGGAAGAAGAGGAAGAGGGAAGGGGCGGGGGCCGCGGGAGGGAAATGGGAACTGATGCTTCCCTGCCGGAGCGCGCTTGTTCAATGTTAAGATCTTTGACAATTCTTCCTGCGGAGAGTTCAGATCTGATAGCAACGCAGCGCTTGAAGTCTCACTATTTATACTTCGCAAAGGCGGCCCCTTGTTCTGAGTAAATTACCTCCCCTTCGCAACTCGGAGGGAGACCCTTCCCGGGAAGCACCCGCGCCACTACCTGGGGGTGGGGGAGTGGGGGTTGGGAGGTGGGGGTGATAGGGAGAGAGGGAGGGAGGGAGGGAGGGGGAGGAGGAGTGAGAGAGAGAGAGAGGGAGCGAGTGAGAGAGAAAGAGAGAGAGAAAGAGAGAGAGAGAGAGAGAGAGAGAGAGAGGGATTGAGATTGATTAAGGCTGGAGTACAGGGGCTGGAGTGTGAGTGAGGACAGCGAAGGGGGACCAGAGGGAGTGGGAAGAAGAGGCAGACAGTACAGGTTTTCAGATACCTCGGCCGCCTGCGCTCTTGGCCATTAATTCAGGATGACAAGAATCCATAATTAATTTAATTAGGCGTGGATTTTGCGTTGGTGTCACGGCTTACTTAAACACTAGGGAGCTGGACTTATTCCGCCGGGGCGTGGTCAAAAGGAAACTGACAAGTGCGCGATTCCTGGAGTCAATAGGGTATCCCGACTTGGCATCCGACCCTATGTCCTCGCCGGGCGTCAGGGTGCAGCGCAACTGCTCGGCCCCGCATTGCTGCCCGGCAACCCTGCCCTGCATCAGGCGCCCGGGACCCCAGTTCTGTATCCTGACCCGGTATCCCGATCCTACATCCCTACTACCCCGACCCGAAACCTTGTAGCCTGGCATCCTGGCTTCACAACCCTGCCGAGTCAGGGTCCTTTCCAGTTTCTCAGGCGAGCGCAGCTCCTTTCAGGGGCTTCCGGGCCCGCGGCTAGAGCTGAGCCTGGGTCTTCACCAAGCTCCCTGCCCCGGGGAGTTTGTGATTCACCCCATTATTCGCGTCCTGGGGACCGAGCCGACTCCTCTACGGACAAACCCTGCTCGAAGTGGCTGGTTTGTTTAACACATTTCCCGAGCAGCTGTTCCCTGACAGATTCCATTTTAAAGTGTTTCCTTAGCGCTTGGTCAAGGACAGTTTGACTTCGTTCCCTCTTTGAGGTCTCAGGACCCTCACCCTTCTCCCTTACTCTTTGCACCCGGACCCCTCCCACAATGAACTACAGAAACTCTTCTTTAGCATCCCGGGAAATATTCTAATTGATCTCCTAATTTTGAAAAGAAAATGATTGTCCCTCTTTGAGTTTGAAAAAAAATCGATGTTAAGTTTGTGGCCCATCTAATTTATGTACCGTGGATTATTAAAAAAAAAAAACAACCTCGCCGGGAGAAAAGCACCCCCCCAAGCTACGATTTAAAATATATTCCTGGACTATTTACATCGAAACTGTTATATGGAAGGACACATCTATATTCCCGCGTCATTTGTCCGTATTGTGCAGGACAAAGCTTGCTGTGAGAATTGTGGCCGTATATATACCCCTCACATAAGAATATTTACATATGAAAAAAATATTTACATATGGAAAGTTATATTTACCTGAGTGTGTAAACAAATATACCTCTTCAAGTGTGGCTTTGGGGACATTTTTGAGTAGTCTGAATATTAATGCAGTCTTTCTGATGTTAAAGGTAACTTGTTCGTTTTCTTGGATCTTATACTCTTTGTAAAAATAAAAGCAATTATAGAACTTTGATTCCTATATCTTCCACCCATTGGT
Organism: Delphinus delphis; assembly: GCF_949987515.2. Lineage (NCBI taxonomy): Eukaryota > Metazoa > Chordata > Mammalia > Artiodactyla > Delphinidae > Delphinus > Delphinus delphis. The sequence goes on along the minus strand of NC_082686.1, from coordinate 106,251,110 downwards.
TAAGGCATTAACACAAAGTTAACAGATAATTTGAGAAGTTCCATCAAAGCAACTGAAACGTGTAAAAAGAGAACACAGTTACAACTTAATACATTAATGTTTCTAGAATGTATGTAAATAGAAGCTATACGTAACTTTATGTCATACCACACTACTCAGATTAAAATATTCAGTTAGTGAACTTAATGAAGATGGAAATCACACTCTTTAGAACTGTTACTTTGCCTTTTTTCTCTTGAATTCTAAAGTTTTTTTCTTCTTAAAACATTTATTTCATTTATTGCTACTTTTAGGAAAAATAAGATCTTTAAGTTTCCAGTATCAATAGCTTTTAGGTATCAGTAAATTACACGAGTGTTTGCTTTTTATTATACTACAAGAGACTCAAAGTACTCACTTTTCAAAGTTATATGAATTTAGAAACATGATTTTACAGTTAGTCTTGGGTTACTATTTGTGATCACTTTACTCCTGATATTATTAGAGGGGAATAACCATAAAACTTTAATCCTTTATGAAAATCCGTTTTTAAGGTTATTTAGCAGAATGACAAATAATGGGATCAGCTAAATGGATGTGGTGCTCAAATAGCTCTCAAACTGAGGTGTTAAATGTATATTCACAAACAGCTCCAAAAACAGCCATTATTAAAAGTATGGTAAGGGATCAGGAGGCTCACCAGCTACTTTTTTTGCCCTTTCAAGCACATGACTTTTAAGTCTGAACTCAAAATCCATCTACTAAGCTTGAGGGAAAGATGAACACTTTAAAGTTAATTAGGGAAGGCTTGGATACAATAGTTGTATAATTCACACGAAATAGATTTTCTCATAGATCTTTCTGGCGTGTTGCTCTTAGTATATTTACAAATAGTGGCGTTCCTATGAGATGGAGCTAAGAGAGATCTGTAGTATCTAACCACGGATTCCTACTGGCCTAAGGGAAGTTTAGTTTAAAAAAACCCCACCAAACCCAGGTTTTAAAATCATATACTAATAAATGCTCACCAAGTTCTAATGATGTTTCTTTAAATAGCAAATATTTTCCGAGGACAAGACATTTCAAAATGCATTTCTGGTAAAAACAAACAAACGAACAAAAAAATTGAGAGTAAAGTTCAGTTGACAGCCTGCAGACAGATATACAGTTTCCAATAAAATTCAGGACCCCAAAGGTTCATTTCCACCGCCCACTCCCCCACCGGCTCTTGAATTATTTAAAATAAACATGTAGTACTGTAGTTAAGCTTTAAAATGGTTCCTCAAAACAGGTTAGTTAAGGTACAGTCACTTATGAGAAATAAAATTGTGGAGGTGGTTTTCTCCATCTCAAATGTCTGTGGAAAACTGTAGCTTGGGTATACAGCAGTTGTGAACGAGTTGGTTCTCACAGTCGACCCAAACCAAGGCCAACAATTTACCTCCTTATCGATGCTTACTTATAGTAAATAAGAGAAAAATGATGTTCATGCAAGGACATAAAGTCGTATGAGTTACAGAAAATGCTGAATTGCTTTCATTTGTATTGGTTTAAATAACAACAACAAAAACCCCTACACATTTAATTTATTTTCCAGAAGAAACCTCCTTTCCCTGCCTCGGGCAGTTTTCTCCCATTCCGCAACCAACCAGTTACTTTAACGTGAGAAAAAAATTTGCGCCCAACCTGTGCCTTCACCTTCAGGGCAGAAGAAACGCCGACTTTTAATGCATTTTTGCAAATAAATCATTACAATTTAATCACACACGACTCTGACGCTATACAGACACACTCCCATGATTTATTATTGTTGGGCCAGTTTCCTCCTCCCCCAGCGTGAGATAATCGATTTTGCTACGTGTGGTTGTCTATATAACTTCCTATAATGCAGATTGGTTTACTGATTATCTGTGACGATAACGACGGTGACTAAGGCAATAATACTTTTCAGTCCCCACCTTTATTGCTTTTTGGTAACAAGGAACTCAAATAATCAAGCAAGCAAAACCAACACCAAACAAAAAATTGGCGGCGTGACAATCTACTCCCTCGGCACTCCTAACGCCTGGCAGCCTCCATCGATGCACTCGAAAGCTCGGCTGACGCTGCCTGGCGGTGAAACCAGGAAGGCGGTGAGCTTAAACTGAAGTAAGTTCTGTGGACGCCGGCGGCGCCCAGATTTGAAGAAACGTTTCCAGATCTGCGGCGCTTGTAAGTCTACGGGAGGTGTAAGCCCGAAGGCCGGAATCCAGGTGATGCCCGCGTCCGGGGCCTGAGAGGCGGCGCCTGCAGCCGAGGGTTTCCGAGGCCCTACTCCGGCTTGAGGCGGCGCGGGCTTGGCGCAGTCTGTGTACGGGAGGCAGCTGCAGCGGCAGCTGCGGGGGGTGGGGGGTGGTGGGGGTGCTGGCCCGGCGGCGTGCCGAGCGGCGTAGTGCGCAGGCGCCTCGCACCTGGAGGAGTCTGACCTTTGAGGACCAAGCTGGGGCCTTAGGGGGGTGGCAGCTATCGGGTGGTACGTGGTCGCAGGCCTCAGGCTAGGCCCTGAGTCTCGAGGTGGTGAGGGAGAGTTAGCCACCTGTTTTCCGCCTCCGTTCCTCAACACCTCTCGCACCCCTACCCACACCGCCAGTCCCTGATCCTTGATAGCTGCTTTTGGGTTTCTGGGTTCGTCTTGTAAGGGGTGACCGGTGCTTCGTCACTAGCTATAGGCAGGGTGGAGCGTGAGGCAGGCTGCAACCTGGCGTACTCTGTCCCATCCACTCCGTTGTCTCTACTTTAAATCCGCCTCCCCTTCCAACTCCGCCCTCCCTCCCCCGCCCCTCCCCCACCGCCACTTCCTCCTCCCCCTCCCTCACGCTCGCGCGCTGAGAGGAGAGAGAGTGCTGGGTGAAATACACTTTCCTTCCTTAACAAATAAATATACTCGCCTTAAACGCTCATCTGTTTTCTTGACTTAAGGGCTTGTGGCCTTGTGGTCATAGCCCAAGAGCATATGGCTACCCTTAAACTGTTTCCTTTGGTGAGAGGTTATAATGCACTGTTATACATGTTGCCTGCTTTTGATTTTAGGTCATCCTGAATTTCTCTTTTAGAGGTTGTATATCTTTAAATGCACAGTGGAGGCCAATTTCTTTTTCTTTTTTGCATTTTCAGAATTAGCAGTAACTTATTTGTATTTCAACTAACTAGGTACTAGGTAGTTAAATAAATTAAAATGTCTCGTGGTCACAAAAAAGTATTCAAGTTGTCATCTTTGGACTTAACCATAAAAGCTCTAAGTGAAGGAGGTACACAGAGTTTTCAGGTTTAAGGATTGGAGCAGATATGACAGGTGCAACCCTGTGAGGAAACTGGGTATCCTTTGAGAGCCCCGTTAGCCCTAGGGTCTATAAATATTCACTTTATTTGCAGACACAGGAGATTTCCTGCTAAGTGATAGCACTTTATTACTGTATGTTCTTCAATAAGAGGGCTAAAAATGTTTGAAACTGAAAAAGATAAAGGCAGCTGGCACCTGTTAATTGGCCTTACCAACTTGACTAGTCTCAGCAGAGTTGTGTTATGAATTGGAATACTTGTGTAATAAGATTGTTGTATTAGATGTATAGGTATATTTTCTGCCTTCATTTTCACACCAGTGGGAGGAAATTCGTATGACTGATAATGTTTTTTTAAAAAAGACGCTAGTCTGCATATTTTTAGTTGTGCTGGGAGGAGTGTTTTGATAATTCTGTATCTCTTGAGTTTTGCTTTATTTTGCTCATTAAGCTAGAATTTTACCTTAGTTCTTTTATTGCCTTGGGTGGTTCTCTGCTTGTTTGTGGATTTCTTCCTATGCTAAACGGTGTTAACCCCGTTTTTACTTTTCTCTACCTCTTTGAGGTGGAATTCCCATTGAAATGACTGTTCCTCCCCCCTCCCCTTTGGTCATGTGTCCAAGATCAAAAAGATTATAGTTTGATATACTGTGAATGAGTAGTGGTGAAATAATTATAAACTGTCATGTCCTTTAGGAATCTTTGTTCTCTCTTAACTGCCTGCTTTCTGAAAAAGATAACTGCTTATTCTACCTTTATTGATTACCAGACAAAGGAACTACTTGTGTATGCTTTTAAGCTGTCTTTTGAGTGAACACATTTTGGCTCTACATCTTCAATCGGTCACCTAAACTTTACAGTAAGATGTTTTTGTAAATTGATGTCCTACTGTAGTCATTATGTCATGGCTTCAGTTCTATAGTGGGAGTAGTTGGATATGGTTTGAAACCATGAGACTACAACCAGGAAGTAATAGAGGCTAGAGTGAGAACAGAAAACTGAGAGCCTTAGGAGATGTGTCCTTGTGTTGCCTTTTCTGCTTACAGATAGATTGAAAAATTGTTAAGTTCTGGGATTCCTAAAAATCTGTGCTCAATTCATCATTTCTCTTATCGGAAAGAGCTATTAATGGGTCTTTCCATGTGTTATACCTTACCAATGGAGTTAAATATAAACAGTTCTTCTTTACTAGGAGTGTGTGATATAGATTGACCACCATGACTTGAATGAGCAAATATATTCAATTATATGCTAGAGACATTATGGAAATCCAGAGGTAAGTATGAATCTAGGGAATTCAGTACTGTCATGGATAGAGAAGACAGTTTGTGGATCTACCTCTGATTTGTTCTTAGTGTTCACTTTCTTTTCTGAATAAATATTTGAAGTTAACTATAATAAAGAAATGCAGTGGCTTTTTGCTTTCTCTTATTGAGATTAATTATACTTCAGCATGATTTTTTGAAATGTAAATGTGTTACTTGAAAAAATATTTATAGATTTATGACAGTGATTTTTTAACTTTTTTCACCCGGTTGCTTTAAGGAAGGATTTTATATCTTCCATTAACTTTTATGAGTTAATGTAACCATTCTTCTAATATGTATGAATTATGTTATTTGAAATTAAAACATAGAAAAAATTTACACCCATCTCTCAATCTCTTTTTTGGTCACCAACAAGGTACATAATTAGATGTATGTCGTTTTCTTTTTTTCCTACTTCTTTATTCCTTCTATAGGGACTTAATAAGCTGGACAAAAATGGAGAATGGAAATGACCGTGGGTACCTTAGAGTAGTGGGTCTCACAGTTTTTAGTTTTAGGATCACTTTAGATTCTTGAAAGTTATTGAGAACCCTATGAACTTAAAAAAAAAATTATTTATTTGTTTATTTACTTTGGCTGCACCAGGTCTTAGTTGTGGCATGCGGGATCTTTAGTTGCGGCATGCATGCGAGCGAGATCTAGTTTCCTGAACAGGGATCCAACCTGGAGCCCCTGCATTGGGAGTGGGGAGTCTTATCCACTGGACCACCAGGGAAGTCCTGAGGACCCTACAAACTTTTATCTACATGGGCTATATCTAGAAATATTGCCTTACTAGTAATTAAGCCAGAAAAATTCGAAATATTTATTAATCCACTTAAAAATAACAATAATAAATCCATTACTTGGTAACATAACATATTTGATATGAAAAATAGCTATATTTTCCAAAACAAAACAAACTTAGTGAGAAAAGTGGCATTATTTTTCATTTTTGCAAATCTCTACTATCTGGCTTAATAGAAGACAGTTGGATTCTTATATCTGCTTCTGCATTCAGTCTATTGTGATGAGTTTTTTGAATGAAGTATATGAAGAAAATCTGGATTCACACAGATATGGTGTTGGAAAAAGTAGTATTTTAATAGCCTTTTCAGATAATTACTTCTTTAATACTACTCCAGAACTTGACAAGTAGTTTCTTAAAGGTTGGTTGCAATGTGTTATTTGAAACTATATCAATGACCTTTTCATGCTTACATTAAAATCTATTGGTCTGGGCTTCCCTGGTGGCACAGTGGTTGAGAGTCCACCTGCCGATGCAGGGGACACGGGTTCATGCCCCGGTCCCGGAAGATCCCACATGCCGCGGAGCGGCTGGGCCTGTGAGCCATGACCGCTGAGCCTGCACGTCCGGAGCCTGTGCTCCGCAAAGGGAGAGGACACAACAGTGAGAGGCCCACGTACCGCAAAAAAAAAAAAAAAAAAAAATTCTATTGATCTTTCTGGCACTGTGAATGGATTTTTTACTCATATATGATTCTGTGACATCATGCATTGATCTGTTGGAAAATACTGGTTCACTGAGTTATGCATCTCTTCCAGATATTGACACCCTTCATTATATAATATTTAAAAAATTCCCATATGTTAATATCACCATTGATATCATCAATCTTTAAGTGCTGAGAAGCTGTCAATCTCATGGTGACAAATACATGTTATCCAACATTTTGATTTTTGCTTGAGAGCTCAAATTTTATCATTGGCAACAAATTGACACTCCTTGAAGTGAAAGACTCCCTTAATTCATTTTTGAGAAAATGTCTGTCAAATACCCAAGTCTGAATAATCATAGTCAGTTCTTTAAAATAAATAGTGTTTCAGGATAAAAGCAGCTAGTTCAACTTGTAATTCAGCTGCACAAATACTTTTCTCAAGGTAACCATCGTTCTTCAGTATGCAGCAGCAGTTATGTGTATTTCCTAATTCATCACACAGAATATTAAGATGTGTTCTCAAGGGTTGAAATTTAATAAAATTAATGACTTTTACTGCTTTATCAAGGACATTCCTAAGTGCAACTGCCTTTTTTTTTTTTTTTTAATAAACTGTGTGTTGCAGTGAAGAATTCAATGACTGCTAGTACCATTTGGCCTCATTGCCTTGATTCCCATTAAAGCACCAGCAGTTTTGCCTACCATTGCTTCTACGTTATCAGTGCAAAAGTCAATACAGTGAAAAAGGTAAATCATGTTTTAGTATTATAATAAAAATAGTTTCGACTTGTTGGATCCTCTGAGGTCTTAGGGACCCCCGGGGTCTAGAGAACCACTTTGAGAACTGCTGTTAAACTGGAATGTAAGCTCCTTGAGGGCAAGGATTTTTCTCTCTTGTTCATTTATGTATCCCTTGTACCTGGGCCTGCTGTCATCCTGGAACTTTTTAACCTATCTCAAGTGTTAGACCACTTGTTTTCTGAATCTGGGTCATCTTTGTTCACTCTCTCCTTTTGGTAGAGCACATCCTTCAGTACCCTCCTAAAAAAGGGTGAGTGTGAGGTGTAATTTTGAGCCTTTGCATATCAGAAAATGTCTTTATTTTGATCTCATATTAGATCTATGATTGGGCTGAATATAGATTGTAGTTTGAAAATAATTTTCACTTAGAACTTTGAAGGCAAGTCACCATGGTTTGCTGTGTTGCTGCTGAGAAGCCCTGTGCCTTTTATTGTGATTCCCCATTTTTTTATCTTTAGAAGTTTAGGATCTTCTTTGTACTCCTCATTTCTAAAGTTTTATGAGGTATGTCTGGTATAAGTCTTTAAATTCATTGTCCCAGGGATTTAGGGCAATTCATATCTTTCAATTCTGGAAATTTTTAAAATTATTCTTTGGATGTTTTTCTTTATCTCTTTTCTATGCTTTGTTTCTTTCTGGAATGCGTATCAATTGGATATTGGACTTCCTGGATTGATCCTCTTTTACCTTCTGTTTTTTATCTTTTTATTTTTTTACTTTTCATGAGTGCTTTGATAGTATCTTCTAAGCCTATTGAATTTCTTAGAAATTATCATTTGTTTAAATTTTAAGCTTTCTCTCCTGTTTATGGATGTTCCTCCTATTCTTGTTTGCTGGATCATCTTCTCATATATTTCTGAGGATATTAACTGATTTTTAAAAAAATTTCTGGCATGTTCCTGGTTTACTATGAGTTGCTTTTTTTTTTTTTTCTGTTTGGCTTCTGTCTCTCATGATGAAGTCTTTCATCACATGATTGATTTTCCTTTGTTGTATAATTACTAAAAAGTTAACAAAAAAGTTTGTAGAAAGAAAGTTTACTGTGGGGAATTCCCTGGTGGTCCAGTGGTTAGGACTTCTTGCTCTCACTGCCAGGTGCCTGGGTTCAATCCCTAGTCGGGGAACTAAGATCCCACAAGCTGCATGGCGCGGCCAAAAAAAAGAAAAAGTTTACTGTGTTCAAGGTTTGGGCTTGGTTATAATACTTGCATAATACTTATGTGTCTTCTTCCAGGTACTGTTTAGTTTTTGGAGAAAAGAATCCTCTATCTGAATTCTTGGATCCAAGCACACACAGGGCTACAGTATTTACTGTTAGATTGTAGACTTTCACTTAATCCCTTTAACTTTTAGTTGAGCATCTCTCTGCCCTTTTTTACTGTGCCCCTGGACCTGGTGCTTCACTGTTTCATCATTTTTCCAAAATAAACCACCTCTTCTGCTGGGATTGGGGAATAGTAGTCACTTATCTGGGTTGGATGGCAGAGGGGACCTGGGAGATTACTTTTTTTACAGGCTTTCAACCAATTCCCTTGTTTTTTAGTTCTGTGCCTCATTGTGCCTGCTGTGGTATCTGGTGTCTCGAATTCCTGATCCTTTCTGATTTTTGCTATGTGAATTGGCTTTTCTCCTGTTGGAATTCTCTGCAGTTGCTTGATGTTCAGCTTTCTTAGCTCTAAATCCTGCATCTGTTTTTCATTTGCTAAAAATTTGTTGACATGTCTTGTCTACTGTTCGTGTTGTTTTCTCCTCTGGTCTCTTTATCCTTGTGCATTTATGCTTTTTTATCTTTTACTCTAATTTTAGTATTTGTTAAACCAGATAATAAATAAAAACTCATCTTAATTTATATGGTTATTTGTGGGTAAAGAAAATTCTTAACTGTTTAAAGGTGAAACCAAGAAAGGAAGAAAGACAGGAAATGAGAACAGTTAGATGATCACTATTACTCAATTATGTACAAATTTCTTAATGAAAATACAGACACACAGAGATATGTGGTTACATATGATATATAATAGATATATGGATATAAATATGTAAATGGATATTATATACACACATTTAAATATATATATGTATATATGTACATATATACTATATGTATATGTAGGATTTCCTAATCATAGTATCTTGAAAGCTGGAAAGGATCATGGTGATCTTATATGCAGTACAGTTTTGTTTTCAATGAGGAAACTGGCTTAGATATGCTAGTGAGTTACTGAATATTTCAAAACCAAGTTTTCCCATTGTTTTGTTGAACTGTGAAATGTTAGAAATGTGAACAACTTTGAGGTTCAGAACTATATTTAAAGTCTAATTCTGGCTCCAGGTAAATAGCTTTAAGTCTTGAATTGAGTTATAATAGTGATTTTTCAACTTGTATTGCATTAGAGTCAGGGAAGGGATGGCTCACCTGGTTCTGAAAGCAAAGTTGTAATTTAATGTATTGCTTTCTTTAGAGTAATGATATTTAACTTAATTTGAGTAAATATTAAAGGAAAGTGTGAGATTTTTGTTTATCTGATCCATGAACTATTTATCCTATTATATAAGATGAATCTTGCTTTTATGTGACATTGAAAGGTAGCTAATACTTATTTTAGTAAAAAAATAAAATCGCGTATGAGAATCTAACTTAAAAGTAAGACAAGTAAGCTTCTTATAAGCTAAGTTACTGCCTAAATATAAAAATCTTATATTCTATTTGTGTAATTTTTTTCTTTTGTATACTAAATATACAAATATACCATAGCCATATAGAATATAATTAAAAAAGAGAAAATTTACCCAGTTTCCTCACTTAAATGTTATCAGTTGTCTTCATTTTTGCTCTTACTTATTTATACATAGTTTCTTAGTCTCTGTACATGCAGTTTTAAATAATGCTATAATGAATATCTTCATGAATATATCTTTTAAGAAAAACTTTCCAGATATATTCCTAGAAATAGGATTGCTTTGTCAGAAAAGTAGCAACATTTTTATGACTCTTTATTTAAATTGCTTAATTGCTTTCTGGAAGGATTATATCATCACTTTATATAGATATTAGTAGTGTAAAGAGTTGACTTCATTTTTGGTACTTTAGTTAACAATACTTCATCACCTTTGGTACATTATTTAACATTTCCTCCCTCAAATTTCACAAGTGACGTGGTGAGGGTGTATTGATTCAGTTTTTTTTTTTTTTTTAAATTATTTATTTATTTATTTATTTATGGCTGTGTTGGGTCTTCGTTTCTGTGCGAGGGCTTTCTCTAATTGAGGCAAGAGGGGGCCACCCTTCATCGCGGTGCGTGGGCCTCTCACTGTTGTGGCCTCTCCCGTTGCGGAGCACAGGCTCCGGACGTGCAGACTTAGCGGCCATGGCTCACGGGCCCAGCCACTCCGCGGCATGTGGGATCTTCCTGGACTGGGGCACGAACCCGTGTCCCCTGTATCGGCAGGCGGACTCTCAACCACTGCGCCACTAGGGATGCCCTTAAATTTTTACATAGTTAAAAAAATTACTGTATTGAATTTCATCCATTGTGCCATTATATTAGAAATAATTTTCTTTGAATTTAAACCTGTAGAAATGGGACGCCGGTCATCTGATACTGAAGAAGAAAGCAGAAGCAAGAGAAAAAAGAAACACCGTAGACGGTCTTCTTCAAGTAGTTCTTCAGATAGTAGAACATATAGCCGAAAGAAAGGTGGAAGGAAATCAAGGTCAAAGTCAAGATCTTGGTCCAGAGATCTTCAGCCTCGCTCACATTCTTATGATAGAAGGTGATTTTCATAATTTTACTTATGTAGTAGTGAGAGTAACATTCTTTAGAGTTCGTATGTTTCTGTGCTTTTAATTTTTCTGGGTAAAACACTTTTCTTTTTGTAGTTATATATTTATGAGTCTCAATCCCCAAAGGGTTTTGTTTTGTTTTGTTTTCCCCCAGGCCCAGCACATGAGTCTTCATCCTTTGTGTATTCTTTGTAGACGGGAAGATACAAACTGGTATAGTTCTCATACCATATTAGTATCTGATAATATTTGGGAGGCAAGTAATATTTGATTATATTTTATTTCAGACGCAGGCATCGATCGAGCAGTAGCTCTTCTTATGGCTCTAGAAGAAAACGAAGTCGAAGTCGTTCAAGGGGTCGAGGGAAATCCTATAGAGTTCAGAGGTCTAGGTCAAAAAGCAGAACAAGAAGGTATGCCATATCAGATATTTATTGCTTTGTAACACACTGTCCCCAAATTTAGTGACTTAAAGCAATAATCATTTTTTTTTTCATAATTTACAGTTTTGACTGAGCTTAGCTAGCAGTTCTTCTGCTAGTCTCATCTGGGGTCGCTTATGTGGTTCTAGTTATCTGATAGCTTGACTGAAACTGGATGGTCCAATGTGGTGTCATACAGTATCTGGCATTTGGTGCTGGCTATTGGCTGTTGGCTGGGGGGTTCCTTAGTTTCCCTGTCGCTTCTCATCCTCCAGTAGGAATGGCTGGGCTTTTTCACATGATAGAGGAAGTATTTCAAGAAGAACAGAAGTTGCAAAATCTCTTAAGGTCTAGCCTCAGAAATAACCCAGTGTGTTATGGAGTGAATGTTTGTGTCCCCCCTAAATTCATATGTTGGAGTCCCAAGCCCCAGTGAAATTGTATTTGGAGATAGTGTCTTTATGGAGCTAATTAAAGTTAAATAAGGTCAAAAGGGTGAGGTCCTAATCCAATAAGGCTAGTGGCCTTATAAGAAGAGAGAGAGAGATCTTTCTCTCTCTTTGAGCACGCACTCAGAGGAAAGGCCATGTGAGGACACAGTGAAAAAGTTGCCATCTATAAACCAGGAAGAGAGCTCTTATCAGGAACCAGTCAGCTGGCATATTGATCTTTGACTTTACAACCTCTGTGAGAAATATGTTTCTGTTGTTTAAGCTGCCCTGTCTATGGTATTTTGTTATAGGAGCCTGAGCAGACGTGATGTCACTCCACCTGCATTTTCTGGCTGTGCTCAAGGGCAAATAATACAGAGCATAGCCTATCTGGAGAGAGTTGTACGTTTTGGATAATGCTAGAAAATATGGTTGAATCGGATGGGGACCATGGTATGGAGGGACTTGATAGAAGCAGGTATTCAGAAATTATTGAAGGCTTTTGAGAAGAAGAGTGCTAGGATAAAAACAGCATTTTAGGAAGATCAGTTTCTTTTCTCTGTTTAGTTTTTCATTCTATTAGGCTCTAGTTGTGGGGGTATATTAGCAGCCTGATTCTATTATCTGGGCATAAAATTCTATAAATCTCTCTGAATCTGAAGTTGGATAATAGCAGTAAGTCCAAATGTTTAACTTTTCTGGCCTTGTATTATTTGGCCTCAGCCTCCTCTCCTTTGTACACACACAACATACACACAAGCCATTCTGTGTTACATGCCTTTTGTTCTCCATCTATGTCTCTGAGTTGCTAGCTTTGTTTCTTTGAGCGTGCTCTTTCTTCCAGTTTCTTATATTATGTCTACTTTGAGAAGTTTTCCTACCCTTTAGTGTTCAGTTCTATTTAATCTCTAATTTTCTTCTTCCTTAAATCCTTTTTTGATTTTTACCTTTTCACTCCCAAGTCAAATTTAATCCATCCTTTCTCTGACCCACCATCACATTTGATTCCTGATTTGTAACAGTTACATTGTGAATATTATGTTTTTGTTATTCTCATATACTGTAAACTCTTGCAGGGCAATCTCTTGGTACCTAACATAATGCCTTGCTTGTAGAAGCTGATTACCAGAGAACAACTTCAGTTGAAAATTTCCTGTCAGTGAGAATAGAAATAATAATCCATGCTTTTGTATGGTCTTTTACATTTTGTAGAGTATTTTCATACACACTTTATCAGTCAATGACATTTTGATTAGGAAAATACAAGTCACTCAATTCCAAGCATCAAGGTTTTAAGATGGGGAATTAAAGGCTTATGTAACCTTTGGAGGGGCTCAGGGAATTAGGGAAGCTGTTACTGATTATTTTAGCCTAAGCGTGGAAGCTGCTTCTTTGCTTAGAAGTCACTGTAAATCTTAACGAACTCTGGGTTTGTAGCACCAAAGTGTGTGGTTCTCAAGAAACTACTTACCAGGAAGCTGCTTCTCTACCCGAGTATCTCCCTATTATTTCCTCCAGAGGGGAATCTGGAGATGGTAATTTCTTCTCTTTTGCAGTGCAAGGAAGACTTTAAAAGGAATCGCAGTGGACATCTAATCAGCAACAAATTATCCAGCACATATGCATTTTACTAAATGTTTTGAGTTTTGTAACTGTCAGGCTGTCATGCAGGGTAATACCTTCATTTTGTATATGAGAAAGGAAGTTCAGAGGTTTATTCAAAACAGCAATTTCTCAGCCTCTTGCATTGACACTTCTGCATTTAACTGCAATAACTAAATAATCTGGAGACACTGCAAAGTCCTAAATTTTGAGAAAATACTTTATCCATGTTTTATACACAACATTATTTTGGTAATGTATTTTAGGAATTTATTCTTCAAGATGTTTAAACTAAATGAGTTTCTAGGTTAATCTTGGTTTAAGAAGAAAATTGAACAACTCATTCTTTGAACAGTTTAGTTAATTAAGACTTTAATTTAAATAAAGAAGCTGTAAGTACATTAGTTCCTTAATATGTGCAGGGGATTGATTCCAGGACCTGCTGCAGGTATCAAAATCTGAGGATTCTCAGGTCCCATGGTTAGCCTTCCGTATCCACGGTTCCGCATCTACATATCCAACCAACTGTGGATCGTGTAGTATTGTAGTGTTTTCTTTAAAGTTTTTATTTATTTATTTATTTTTGACTGTGTTGGGTCTTTGTTATTGTGCGTGGTCTTTCTCTAGTTGCGGAGAGCGGAGGCTACTCTTCATGTGGTTTGTGGGTTTCTTTTTGCTGTGGCTTCTCTTGTTGCAGAGCATGGGCTCTAGGTGCATGGGCTTCAGTAATTGTGGCTCGCATGCTCAGTAGTTGTCGCTTGCACGCTCTAGAGCACAGGCTCAATAGTTGTGGTGCATGGGCTTATTTGCTCCATGGCATGTGGAGTCTTCCCGGACCAGTGCTCGAACCAATGTCCCCTGCATTGGCAGGCGGATTCTTAACACTGCACCACCAGGGACGTCCCTATTTTTTAGTTTTTATTTTACATTGGAGTATACTTTTATTTATTTTATTTTTTTGTTTTTTAATTTTATTTTTGGCTGCATTGGGTCTTCATTGTTGAGAGCATAGTTGTGGCGAGCAGGGGATACTCTTCGTTGCTGTGCGTGGGCTTCTCATTGTGGTGGCTTTTGTTGCAGAGCACGGGCTCCAGGTGTGCGGGCTTCAGTAGTTGTGTCACGTGGGCTCAGTAGTTGAGGCTCACGGGCTGTAGAGTGCAGGCTCAGTAGTTGTAGCGCACGGGCTTAGTTGCTCCGTGGCATGTGGGATATTCCCGGACCAGGGCTCGAACCCGTGTCCCCTGCATTGGCAGGTGGATTCTTTTCTTTAAAATTCTATTTATTTATTTATGGCTGTGTTGGGTCTTCGTTTCTGTGCGAGGGCTTTCTCTAGTTGTCGCAAGCGGGGGCCACTCTTCATCGCGGTGCGTGGGCTTCTCACAATCGCAGCCTCTCTTGTTGTGGAGCACAGGCTCCAGACGCGCAGGCTCAGTAATTGTGGCTCATGGACGTAGTTGCTCCGCGGCATGTGGGATCTTCCCAAACCAGGGCTTGAACCCGTGTCGTCTGCATTGGCAGGCAGATTCTCAACTACTGTGCCACCAGGGAAGCCCAGCAGGTGGATTCTTAACCACTGCTCCACCAGGGAAGCCCTTGGAGTATAGTTGATGGACAACGTTGTGTTAGTTTCAGGTGTACAGCAAAGTGATTCAGTTATACGTATACATGTATCTATTCTTTCTCAAATTCTTTTCCCATTTAGGTTGTTATATAATATCGAGCAGAGTTTCCTGTGCTGTACAGTAGGTCCTTGTTGGTTATCCATTTTAAATATAGCAGTGTGTACATGTCAATCCCAAACTTCCTAACTATCCCTTCCCCCCACCTTTTCCCTGGTAACCATAAGTTCAGTACTGCAGTATTTATTGAAAAAAAATCCACGTATAAATGGACCCTCACAGTTCAAACCCATGTTGTTCAAGGGTTAACTGTAGTGAGTTTTTCAAAGAAAAAGTACTATGTCATTCTAAATTTACAGGTACATTGTTAATGATCTCTGTGCTTTGTAATAGAAAAGAGTGATTTCAGTTATGCAAAGTCAAATACTTTCACAAAACTTTGTTGTTACATGTCTAAAAAACAAGATGAAGCATGTTTTGAGGGATGGCAGAAGGAGGGAAATCAAATGTGTGAAGTTGCTGCAAGTTCTGTGGATAAGTTATAGAGTAATTTGATGATTATGCTTTTTAGTATAGTTTCTATATTCTTCTTGAAGTACTCAAGTTGTGACATGTATCCTGTCACTTCCTTTTACAACAGTAAGAAACCTACTATTATTCACAGTACATTTACTTATTTCCTCAATTCTAGGATACACAGAAAGTAGTTACAAAATTGCTGATATGTACCACTTTGAAAAACAAACCTATAGAGTCAGATATTTTTTATGGTTCTTTTTATCTTTACTCTGGGGTATTTGGTTCCCCTCTCCACTTTATTATGGTTAGTTCTTTTGAAGGTTAGTTTCATTTGTTTCTGTTTATATTTCATTTTAAGTTTTTTTATCCCCTAAGTTTTTAAATTGTATTTCCTTTTGGTCCCCCTGCCTTTATTTTAGTATGTGAAACATTAACATGGTTCCAAAAGACAGCACTGTAAAAGGTGTGCATGGAGAAGTATCATGTCCCTTTATACCTTCTATCCTGTTCCTAACCACATCCTAGAACTAATCCTATTAGTTTGTGTTTTAGCTTTCCTCCGTTTCTTTTTAAACAAAGTAGTGGTTATATCTGTGGCATACTATAGATACTCTTTGCACTTTGCTTTTTCTATTTACTAATATATCTTGGAAATCACTATATCAATTAATAATACTCTTACTCATTTTTTATAGCTGCTTATTGTACTTCGTTGTGTGAATGTATCATGATTTGTTTAGCCAGTTTCCTAGGTATGGATCTTAAAGACAGTGCCAAAATTTTACAGTTACTAAAAAGCTGTCATGAATAACCTGGTGCTTGATTATTTTTGTATTGTTGGAGGTGTATCTTCAGGGGAAATTCCTAGAAGTGGGATTGCTGAATCAAAAGGTAAATATGTTTGTAATTTTGTTGGAAATTGCTGAATTCCTCTCAGTAATGTAAGAGAGTTCTGTTTCCTCATAGCCTTACTGATGGAATGTCATTTTTATTTTTTATTTGATTTTATTTTTAATTGAAATTTATTTATTTTTTACTAATTATGATTAGTTTTATTTTAACTGAAGTATAATTGACTTACAATATTATATTAGTTTCAAGTGTAAAACATAGTGATATTTTTATATGTTATATCATTTTATACAAAATGATCACCACAGTAAGTCTAGGTCTGTCACCGTACAAAGTTATCACAATATTACTGATTATATTTCTTAACGCTGTACTGTTATAGTCCCTTGACTTACTTTTTTTTATTTTTATTTTTTGCGGTACGTGGGCCTCTCACTGTTGTGGCCTCTCCCGTTGCGGAGCACAGGCTCCGGACGCGCAGGCTCAGCGGCCATGGCTCACGGGCCTAGCCACTCCGTGGCATGTGGGATATTCCCGGGCTGGGGCACGAACCCATGTCCCCTGCATCGGCAGGCAGACTCTCAACCACTGCGCCACCAGAGAAGCCCCCGTTGACTTACTTTGTAACTGGAAGTTTGTTCCTCTTAATCTCCCTCACCTATTTCACTCATCCCCCACAACCCCCTGCCCCTAGCAACCATCAGAGGGTTGATTGTATGTGAATCTGTTTCTGTTTTGTTATGTCTGTTCATTTGTTTTGTTTTTTAGATTTCACGTATAAGTGAAATCGTATGGAATTTGTCTTTTTCGGTCTGACTTATTTCACTTAGCATAATACCCTTTAGGTCCAGGTTGTCACAAATGGCAAGATTTCATTCTTTTTTATGGCTGAGGAACAGTCCATATGTATGACATCTTTATTCATTCATTTATCCATGGACACTTAGGTTGCTTCCATGTTGGCTATTGTAAATAATGCTGCAGTGAACAAAGGGGTGCATATATCTTTTCAAATTAGTGTTTTTGTTTTCTTGGAAAAATACCCAAAAGTGGAATGCTGGATTGTATGGTAGTTCTATTTTTAATTTTTTTGAGGAACCTCCATACCGTTTCCCACAGTGCCTGTATCAATTTACATTCCCACCAACAGTGCACAGAGGTTCCCTTTTCTCTACATCTTTGCCAACACTTGTTATTTGTTGTCTTTTTGATAATAGCCATTCTGACAGGTGTGAGGTGATATCTCATTGTTGTTCTAATTTGCATTTTCCTCATGATTAGTGATGTTGAACATCTTGTCATGTGTCTGTTGGTCATCTGTATGTTTTCTTTGGAAAAATGTCTGTTCAGGTCCTCAGCTCATTTTATAATCGGTTGTTTGTTTTTTTGATGTTGAGTTCATTGTATATTTTGGATATTAACCCATTATCAGATATATCATTTGCAAATATCTTCTGCCATTCAGTAGGTTGGCTTTTGGTTTTTTCGATAGTTTCCTTCACTGTGCAAAAGCTTTTTGGTTTGATATAGTCCCATTTGTTTATTTTTGCTTTTGTTTCCCTCGCTTAAGGAGACGTGTCCAAAAAATATTGCTAAGACCAATGCCGAAGAGCATACTGCCGTTTTCTTTTAAAAGTTTTATGGTTTCAAATCTTAAATTTAAGTCTTTAATCTATTTTGAGTGTATGTTTGTGTATGGTGTGAAAAAGTAGTCCAGTTTGATTCTTTTGCATGTAATTGTCCAGTTTTCCTAGCACCATTTATTGAAGAGGTTGTCTTTTCCCTATTGTATGTTCTTACCTTCTTTGTTGTAGATTAATTACCCATGTTAAGTTTGGATTCATTTCTGGGCTGTGTATTCTGTTCCATTGAGCTATGTGTCTGTTTTTGTGCTAGTACCATACTATTTTGGTTACTTTTGCTTTGTAGTACAGTTTGAAAGCAGGGAGCGTAATACCTTCATCTTTGTTCTTCTTTCTCAAAATTATTTTGGCTCTTTGGGGTCTTTTGTGTTTCCCTACAAATTTTAGGATTATTTGTTCTAGTTGTGTGAAAAATGTCATGTGTATTTTGATAGGGATTGCATTGTATGTCTTCTTTTGAAAACTCTTTGTCCAGATCTCTGTCCCTTTTTTAATTGGATTGTTTGTTTTTTGCTATTGAGTTATATGAATTTTTTTTCTTCCCCCCCCTTTTTTTTAAAATTGAAGTATAGTTGATTTACAATGCTGTGCCAATCTCTGCTGTACAGCAGAGTGATTCAGTTATACACATACAGACATGATTTTTTTTATATTCTTTTCCATTATGGTTTATCACAGGATACTGAGTATAGTTTTCTGTGCCATACATTAGGACCTTGTTGTTTATCCATTCTAAATGTAATAGTTTGCATCTACCAACCCCAAACTCCCAATCCATTCCTCTCCCTCCCCCCCTCCCCTTTGGCAATCACAAGTCTGTTCTCTATGAGTCTGCTTCTGTTTTGCAGATAGGTTCATTTGTGCCATATTCTAGATTCCACATATACATGATATCATACAGTATTTGTCTTTGTCTTTCTGACTTACTTTACTTAGTATGATAATCTCTAGTTGCATCCATGTTGCTGCAAATGGCATTATTTCATTCTTTTTTATGGCTGAGTAGTATTCCATTGTATATATGTACCACATCTTCTTTATCCATTCATCTGTCGATGGACATTTAGGTAGTTTACATGTCTTGGCTGTTGTGAACAGTGCTGCTATGAACATAGGTGCGCATGTGTCTTTTTGAATTGTAGTTTTGTGTGGGTATGTTTCTAGGAGTCGGATTGCTGACTCATATGGTAATTCTATTTTTAGTTTTCTGAGGAACCTCCACACTGTTTTCCATAGTGGCTTCCATAGTGGTTTACATTTCCACCAACAGTGTAGGAGGGTTAGCTTTTCTCCACATCCTCTTCAATATTTGTTATTTGTAGACTTTTTAATGATGGCCATTCTGACTGGTGTGAGGTGGTACCTCACTGTAGTTTTGATTTGCATTTCTCTAATAATGAGTGATGTTGAGCATCTTTTCATGTGCCTACTGGCCATCTGTATGTCTTCTTTGGAGAAATGTCTATTAAGGTCTTCTGCCCATTTTTTGATTGGGTTGTTTGTTGTTGTATGAGCTGTTTGTATACTTTGGAGATTAAGCTCTTGTCTGTCGCATCATTTGCAGATATTTTCTCCCATTCAGTAGGCTGTCTTTTCTTTTCTTTTTTTCTTTAATGGTCTCCTTTGCTGTGCCAAAACTTGTAAGTTTGATTAGGTTCCATTTGTTTATTTCTATTACCTTAGGAGACTGCCCTAAGAAAACATTGGTATGATTTATGTCTGAGAACGTTTTGCCTGTGCTCTTTTCTAGGAGTTTTATGGTATCATGTCTTGTGTTTAAGTCTTTAAGCCATTTTGAGTTTGTTTTTTTTTTGTGCATGGTGTAAGGGTGTGTTCTAACTTCATTGATTTACATGCAGCTGTCCAGCTTTCCCAGCACTACTTGCTGAATAGACTGTCTTTTTCCCATTTTATATTCTTGCCTCCGTTGTTGAAGATTAATTGACTGTAGGTGTGTGGGTTTATTTCTGGGCTCTCTATTCTGTTCCATTGATCTGTATGCCTGTTTTTGTACCAATACCGTGCTGCTTTGATTACTGTAGCTTTGTAGTACTGTAAAAATATGGAACACTTCACGAATTTGCATGCCATCCTTGTGCAGAGGCCATGCTATTCCTCTCTGTATCATTCCAGTTTTAGTATATGTGCTGCCGAAGCAAGCACTGTATGAGTTTCTTATATACAGTTGACCCTTGAACGACACTGGTTTGAACTGCAACGGTCCACTTATACGTCAATTTTTTCCAATACATGTGTACTGCGGTACTACACTATTGAGTTTGGTTGAATCCATGGATGTGGATCTGGGGATGTGGAGGGTTGAAAGTTATATGAGGATTTTTGACTGTGGCGTGGAGGGAGGAATTGATACCCCAACCCCTGAGTTCTTCAAGAGTCATCTGTATTTTGGATATTAACTTGTTATTAGATATGTGATTTACACATATCTTCTCCCATTCAGTACATTGCCTTTTCATTTTATTGATAGTTTCCTTTGCTGTGCAGAAACCTTTTCGTTTAATGTAGCCGTATTTGTTGATTTTTGCTTTTGTTGTCTATTTCCAAAAATCATTACCAAGACTTATGTCAAGGATATTTTCCCTTATGTTTTATTCTAGGAGTTTTGTGGTTTCAGGTCTTATGTTTAAGTCTTAAATCCATTTTGAGTTCATTTTTGTGTATGGTGTAAGATAATGGCCCAGTTTCATTCTTTTACACATGACTATCCAGCTTTCTCAACACCATTTATTGAAGAGAGTATTTCCTCATTGTATAGTCTTGATTTCTTTGATGTAAATTAATTGATGATATGCACATGGGTTTATTTCTGAGCTCTCTAATCTGTTCCATTGATCTATGTGTCTGTTTTTATGCCGAAACCATATTGTTTTGAATGCTTTGTAATATAGACTGAAATCAGGAAGCATGATTCCTCCAGCTTTTTCTTTTTTCTCAAGATTGTTTTGGCTATTTGGTGTCTTTTGTGGTCCATACAAATTTTAGGATTGTTTGTTCTAATTCTGTGAAAATGCCATTGGAATTTTGATAGAGATTGCATTGAATATGTATATTATTTTTGGTAGTATGGATTATGTTAATTTTATACCCTGATGCCTTACTCAATTCTGTTATTGCTTGAGTTAGTTTTAGCATTGATTCTCTAGGGTTTATCAGATACACTATCATGTTGTCTGCAAATAGAAATAGTTTTACTTCTTTTCCAATTTTTATTCTTCTGTTTGCTTTCTCTCATCTAATTGCATTGGCTTTTACTTCCAATAAAATATTGAATGCCAGTGGAGGTGATATACATCCTTGTCTTTTTCCTAATTTTAGTGTAAAAGCTCCTAGTGTTTCCTTATGAAGAAATATACTGGCTCTGGGGCTAAAGTATATATATTTTGTCATGTTAAGAGAGGATCTATCACTTTGTTTTTGTTTTTTTCCAGGAATGGATATTGAATTTTGTTGAAAGCTTTTTCATCATCTGTGGATAGAATCAAGTTTTGTTTTGTTTTTTTCCCGTAGATCTATTAAGGAACTAATATTGCTTTTCTGGAATAAATCTCAATTGGTCTTCGTGTAGTATTTTCGTGATGTGGGATTCTGTTCACTAATTTTTTTTTTTTGTGATACGCGGGCCTCTCACTGTTGTGGCCTCTCCCGCTGCGGAGCACAGGCTCACGACGCGCAGGCCCAGTGGCCGTGGCTCACGGGCCCAGCTGCTCCGCAGCACGTGGGATCCTCCCGGACCGGGGCACGAACCCGCATCCCCTGCATCGGCAGGCGGACTCGCAACCACTGCGCCACCAGGGAAGCCCTGTTCGCTAATTTTTAAGTTTAGTACTTTTATAGTCATACGTGATGTTGGTTTTTTTTTTTACATCGTGTTTATCAGTTATTCTCTTATCATTATTCTTGCTTCATACAAAGATTTGGTAAGTTTTCCTTCATTTTTTAATGCTCTGGAACTATTTGTGGAGCATTGGGATTGGTATTCAGAGTTTTGGTAGATTTGTGAAACCATCTGGGTCTGGTGCTTTTTTTTGTTGAATGGTGTATTGATAACTTTGTTTCTTCAACAGAAATTGGTCAATTTAAACTTTATATTTCTCATAGGTTTAATTTTGGTAAACTTTTTCTAGTATATTACCTATTTAATCTATATTTTGAAATTTATTTGCTTAGAAGTCTGCAAAGTAATTTCTTATGATTTAAACTTTTTTTCTTCTGTTTCAATGCTTATTTTCCCCTTGTCATTTATTATGTTGTTTATCTATGCTTTCTCCTTTGCTTTATTAAGTTGGATGGTTGATTATCTATTTTGTTAATTTAAAAGAAATCATTTTGACTTATTATTTAGATCTTTTTCTCCATTTTCTACCTTATTAATTTCAGCTTTTATCCTTCTTTTCTGCTTTGTGCTTTCTTTGGTTTACTTTGTTATTCTTTTTCAAGTCTTTTGAGCTGCTAATTTATTTATATTTCATTTCTATTGATAAGAGTGTTTAAGTGTATGGATGTTCTTTTAATCACTGCTTTAAATATATCCCGTAGTTTTTTTCAACATACTTTTATGAGAAATTTCAAGCATACAGCAAAATTGAGTTTTACAGTGAAGACCCATATATCCACCACCTAGATATTACCATTACCATTTTATTTACTTTGTCACATATCTATCCATTTATCTATTTCTCTCACTATCCATTAATTTATCCTAATTTTTTGATGCATTTCGTTTCAGGCATCAGTAGGCTTTCCCCTTAAATACTTCCGCATACTTATGAGTAAGTAGAGTTCAGTATTCCTTTATAAATTTTTCCTTTTTAAAAAAAATTTATTTATTTATTTTTGGCTGTGTTGGGTCTTGTTGCCGCGTGCAGGCTTTTCTGTAGTTGCGGCGAGCAGGGCTACTCGTGGTTGCAGTGCGTGGACTTCTCATTGCGGTGGTTTCTTTTGTTGCAGAGCACAGGCTCTAGGTGCACAGGCTTCAGTAGTTGTGGCTTGCGGGCTCTAGAGCGCAGGCTCAGTAGTTGTGGTACACGGGCTTAGTTGCTCCGCAGCGTGTGGGATCTTCCCACACCAGGGATCAAACTTGTGTCTCCTGTATTGGCAGGTGGATTCTTAACCACTGTGCCACCAGGGAAGTCCCTAAATTTTTCCTTTTGAAAACAAAACTTTGACATTTTTCGTTGAGGCAAAATTTATGTACACTGAAATGCACGAATTTTAAGCATACACTTGCTGTGTTTTGATGCATGTATATACCTTCCAAAATATATTACCATTGCGCCAGAAAGTTCCCTTATAATTTTTTTTTAAACATCTTTATTGGAGTATAATTGCTTTACAATGGTGTGTTAGTTTCTGCTTTACAACAAAATGAATCAGTTATATATATACATATGTTCCCATATCTCTTCCCTCCTGTGTCTCCCTCCCTCCCACCCTCCCTATCCCACCCCTCCAGGCGGTCACAAAGCACCGAGCTGATCTCCCTGTGCTATGCGGCTGCTTCCCACTAGCTATCTACCTTACGTTTGGTAGTGTATATATGTCCATACCTCTCTCTCGCTTTGTCACAGCTTACCCTTCCCCCTCCCCATATCCTCAAGTCCATTCTCTAGTAGGTCTGTGTCTTTATTCCTGTCTTACCCCTAGGTTCTTCATGACATTTTTTTTTCTTAAATTCCATATATATGTGTTAGCATACGGTATTTGTCTCTCGCTTTCTGACTTACTTCACTCTGTATGACAGACTCTAGGTCTGTCCACCTCATTACAAATAGCTCAATTTCGTTTCTTTTTGTGGCTGAGTAATATTCCATTGTATATATGTGCCACATCTTCTTTATCCATTCATCCGATGATGGACACTTCGGCTGTTTCCATCTGCGGGATAATGTAAATAGAGCTGCAATGAACATTTTGGTACATGACTCTTTTTGAATTATGGTTTTCTCAGGGTATATGCCCAGTAGTGGGATTGCTGGGTCATATGGTAGTTCTATTTGTAGTTTTTTAAGGAACCTCCATACTGTTCTCCACAGTGGCTGTATCAATTCACATTCCCACCAACAGTGCAAGAGGGTTCCCTTTTCTCCACACCCTCTCCAGCATTTATTGTTTGTAGATTTTTTGATGATGGCCATTCTGACTGGTGTGAGATGATATCTCATTGTAGTTTTGATTTGCATTGCTCTAATGGTTAGTGACGTTAAGCATTCTTTCATGTGTTTGTTGGCAGTCTGTATATCTTCCTTGGAGAAATGCCTATTTAGGTCTTCTGCCCATTTTTGGATTGGGTTGTTTGTTTTTTTGGTATTAAGCTCCGTGAGCTGCTTATAAATTTTGGAGATTAATCCTTTGTCGGTTTCTTCATTTGCAAATATTTTCTCCCATTCTGAGCGTTGTCTTTTGGTCTTGTTTATGGTTTTCTTTGCTGTGCAAAAGCTTTAAAGTTTCATTAGGTCCCATTTGTTTATTTTTGCTTTTATTTCCATTTCTCTAGGAGGTGGGTCAAAGGATCTTGCTGTGATTTATGTCATAGAGTGTTCCGCCTATGTTTTCCTCTAAGAGTTTGATAGTGTCTGGCCTTACATTTAGGTCTTTAATCCATTTTGAGCTTATTTTTGTGTATGGTATTAGGGAGTGATCTAATTTCATACTTTTGCATGTACCTGTCCAGTTTTCCTAGCATCATTTATTGAAGAGGCTGTCCTTTCTCCACTGTACATTCCTGACTCCTTTATGAAAGATAAGGTGACCATATGTGCGTGGGTTTGTCTCTGGGCTTTCTATCCTGTTCCATTGAGCTATCTTTTTGTTTTTGTGCCAGTACCATACTGTCTTGATTACTGTAGCTTTGTAGTATAGTCTGAAGTCAGGGAGCCAGATTCCTCCAGCTCCGTTTTTTGTTCTCAAGATTGCTTTGGCTATTCGGGGTCTTTTGTGTTTCCATACAGCTTGTGAAACTTTTTGTTCTAGTTCTGTGAAAAATGCCAGTGGTAGTTTGATAGGCATTGCATTGAATCTGTAGATTGCTTTGGATCGTAGAGTCATTTTCACAATGTTGATTCTTCCAATCCAAGAACATGGTATATCTCTCCATCTATTTGTATCATCTTTAATTTCTTTCATCAGTGTCTTATAATTTTCTGCATACTGGTCTTTTGTCTCCTTAGGTAGGTTTATTCCTAGATATTTTATTCTTTTTGTTGCAATGGTAAATGGGAGTGTTTTCTTGATTTCACTTTCAGATTTTTCATCATTAGTGTAAGGGAATGCCAGAGATTTCTGTGCATTAATTTTGTATCCTGCTACTTTCCCAAATTCTTTGATTAGCTCTAGTAGTTTTCTGGTAGCATCTTTAGGATTCTCTATGTATAGTATCATGTCATCTGCCATCAGTGACAGCTTTACTTCTTTTCCAATTTGGATTCCTTTTATTTCCTTTTCTTCTCTGATTGCTGTGGCTAAAACTTCCAAAACTCTGTTGAATCAGAGTGGTGAGAGTGGGCAGCCTTGTCTTGTTCCTGATCCTAGTGGAAATGCTTTCAATTTTTCATCGAGGACGACGTTGGCTGTTGGTTTGTCATATATGGCCTTTATTATGTTGAGGAAAGTTTCCTCTATGCCTATTTACTGCAAGGTTTTTATCATAAATGGGTGTTGAATTTTGTCAAAAGCTTTCTCTGCATCTATTGAGATGATTATATGGTTTTTCTTCTTCAGTTTGTTAATATGGTGTATCACGTTGATTGATTTGCGTATATTGAAGAATCCTTGCATTGCTGGAATAAACCCCACTTGAACTTGGTGTATGATCCTTTTAATGTGCTGTTGGACTCTGTTTGCTAGTATTTTGTTGAGGATTTTTGCATCTATGTTCATCAGTGATATGGGCCTGTAGTTTTCTTTCTGTGTGACATCCTTGTCTGGTTTTGGTATCAGGGTGATGGTGGCCTCGTAGAATGAGTTTGGGAGTGTTCCTCCCTCTGCTATAGTTTGGAAGAGATTGAGAAAGATAGGTGTTAGCTTTTATCTAAATATTTGATAGAATTCGCCTGTGAAGCCATCTGGTCCTGGGCTTTTGTTTGTTGGAAGATTTTTAATCACAGTTTCAATTTCAGTGCTTGTGATTGTTCTGTTCATATTTTCTATTTCTTCCTGACTCAGTCTTGGCAGGTTGTGCATTTCTAAGATTTGTCCATTTCTTCCAGGTTGTCCATTTTATTGGCATAGAGTTGCTTGTAGTGATCTCTCATGATCTTTTTTATTTCTGCAGTATCAGTTACTTCTCCTTTTTCATTTCTAATTCTATTGATTTGAGTCTTCTCCCTTTTTTTCTTGAGAAGTCTGGCTAATGGTTTATCAATTTTGTTTATCTTCTCAAAGAACCAGCTTTTAGTTTTATTGTTCTTTGCTATCGTTTCCTTCATTTCTTTTTCCTTCATTTCTGATCTGATTTTTATGATTTCTTTCCTTCTGCTAAATTTGGGTTTTTTTTGTTCTTCTTATTCTAATTGCTTTAGGTGCAAGGTTAGGTTGTTTATTCGAGATGCTTCCTGTTTCCTAAGGTAGGTTTTTATTGCTATAAACTTCCCTGTTAGAACTGCTTTTGCTGCATCCCATAGATTTTGGGTCATCGTGTCTCCATTGTCATTTGTTTCTAGGTATTTTTTGATTTCCTCTTTGATTTCTTCAGTGATCACGTCGTTATTAAGTAGTGTATTGTTTAGTCACCATGTGTTTGTATTTTTTACAGATCTTTTCCTGTAATTGATATCTAGTCTCATAGCGTTGTGGTCGGAAAAGATACTTGATGCAATATCGATTTTCTTAAATTCGCCAAGGCTTGATTTGTGACCCAAGATATGATCTATCCTGGAGAATGTTCCATGAGCACTAGAGAAAAATGTGTATTCTGTTGTTTTTGGATGGAATGTCCTATAAATATCAATGAAGTCCATCTTGTTTAATGTATGATTTAAAGCTTGTGTTTCCTTATTTATTTTCATTTTGGATGATCTGTCCATTGGTGAAAGTGGGGTGTTAAAATCCCCTACTATGAATGTGTTACTGTCAATTTCCCCTTTTATGGCTGTTAGTATTTGCCTTATGTATTGAGGTGCTCCTATGTTGGGTGCATAAATATTTACAATTGTTATATCTTCTTCTTGGATCGATCCCTTGATCATTATGTAGTGTCCTTCTTTGTGTCTTGTAATAGTCTTTATTTTAAAGTCTATTTTGTCTGATATGAGAGTTGCTACCCCAGCTTTCTTTTGTTTTCCATTTGTATGAAATACCTTTTTCCATCCCCTTACTTTCAGTCTGTATGTGTCTCTAGGTCTGAAGTGGGTCTCTTGTAGACAGCAAATATATGGGTCTTGTTTTTGTATCCATTCAGCCAATCTGTGTCTTTTGGTGGGAGCATTGAGTCCATTTACATTTAAGGTAATTATCGATATGTATGTTCCTATTCCATTTTGCTAATTGTTTTTGGTTTGTTATTGTAGGTCTTTTCCTTCTCTTGTGTTTCTTGCCTAGAGAAGTTCCTTTAACAGTTGTCGTAGAGCTGGTTTGGTAGTGCTGAACTCTCTCAGCTTTTGCTTGTCTGTAAAGGTTTTAATTTCTCCATCATATCTGAATGAGATCCTTGCTGGGTAGAGTAATCTTGGTTGCAGGTTTTTCTCCTTCATCACTTTCAATATGTCCTGCCAGTCCCTTCTGGCTTGCAGGGTTTCTGCTGAAAGATCAGTTGTTAACCTTATGGGGATTCCCTTGTGTGTTATTTGTTGTTTTTCCTTTGCTGTTTTTAATGTGCTTTCTTTGTATTTAATTTTTGAGAGTTTGATTAATATGTGTCTTGGTGTATTTCTCCTTGGATTTATCCTGTATGGGCCTCTCTGTGCTTCCTGGACTTGATTAACTATTTCCTTTCCCATATTAGGGAAGTTTTCAACTATAATCTCTTCTAATATTTTGTCAGTCCCTTTCTTTTTCTCTTGTTCTTCTGGAATCCCTATAATTTGAATGTTGGTGCATTTAATGTGGTCCCAGAGGTCTCTGAGACTGTCTTCAGTTGTTTTCATTCTTTTTTCTTTATTCTGCTTTACGGTAGTTATTTCCACTATTTTGTCTTCCAGGTAACTTATCCATTCTTCTGCCTCAGTTATTCTGCTATTAATCCCATCTAGAGTATGTTTCATTTCATTTATAGTGTTGTTCATCATTGTTTGTTTCATCTTTAGTTCTTATAGGTCCTTGTTAAATGTTTCTTTTATTTTGTCCATTCTATTTGCAAGATTTTGGATCACCTTTACCATAATTATTCTGAATTCTTTTTCAGGTAGGCTGCCTATTTCCTCTTCATTTGTTTTTTCTGGTGGGTTTTTACTTTGCTCCTTCATCTTCTGTGTGTTTTTCTGTCTTCTCATTTTGCGTATCTTACTGTGTTTCGTGTCTCCTTTTTGCAGCCTGCAGGTTCGTAGTTCCTGTTGTTTTTGGTGTCTGTCCCCAGTGGCTAAAGTTGGTTCAGTCGGTTGTGTAGGCTTCCTGGTGGATGGGACTAGTGCCTGTGTTCTGGTGGATGAGGCTGGATCTTGTCTTTCTGGTGCGCAGGTCCACATCTGGTGGTGTGTTTTGGGGTGTCTGTGGACTTATTATGATTTTAGGCAGCCTCTCTGCTAACGGGTGGGCTTGTGTTCCTGTCTTCCTAGTTGTTTGGCATAGGATGTCCAGCACTGTAGCTTGCTGGTCGTTGAGTGAAGCTTGGTGCTGGTGTTGAGATGGAGATCTCTTGGAGATTTTCACCGTTTGATATTATTTGGAGCTGGGAGGTCTCTTGTGGACCAGTGTCCTGAAGTTGGCTCTCCCACCTCAGAGGCACAGCACTGACTCCTGGCTGCAGCCCCAAGAGCCTTTCATCCATACGGCTCAGAATAAAAGGGAGAAAAAGTAGAAAGAAAGAATTAGTAGAAATAGAAAGAAAGAAAGAAAGGAAGAAAGAAAGGAAGGAGGGAAGGAGGGAGGGAGGGAGGAAATAAGGAAAGAGGGAAGGAAAAAAAGAAAGAATGAATATAAAGTAAAATAAAGTAAGATAAAATATAATAAAGTTATTAATATAAAAAATAATTATTAGGAGAAAAATAATTAAAAAACAAAAGCAAAACAAAAAAAACCAACAGAGCCGTAGGACAAATGGTGGAAGGAAAGCTATACAGACAAAATCTCACATAGAAGCATGCACATACACACTCACAAAAAGAGGAAAAGGGGAAAACATCATAAATATTGCTCTCAAGGTCCACCGTCTCAATTTGTGATGATTCATTGTCTAAAGGAGGGAAGGAAGGAAAGAAAGAACGAAGATAAAGTCAAATAAAATAAAGTTATTAAAATAAAAATTAATTATCAAGAAAAAAAAAGAACAAAAATGGACAGATAGAACTCTCAGACAAATGGTGGAAGCAAAGCTATACAGACAAAGTCTCACACAGAAGCATACACATACACTCTCACAAAAAGAGGAAAAGGGGAAAAAAGCACAAATCTTGTTCTCAAAGTCCTCCTCCTCAATTTGGGATGATTCGTTGCCTATTCATGTATTCCACAGATGCAGGTACATCAAGTTGATTGTGGAGTTTTAATCCGCTGCTTCTGAGGCTGCTGGGAGAGATTTCCCTTTCTCTTCTTTGTTCTCCCAGCTCCCTGGGGCTCAGCTTTGTATTTGGCCCCGCCTCTGTGTGTAGGTCGCTGGAGGGCATCTGTTCTTCGCTCAGACAGGATGGTGTTGAAGGAGCAGCTGATTCGGGGCCTCTGTCTCACTCAGGCCGGGGCGGGGAGGGGCACGGAGCACGGGGCGAGACTGAGGTGTCAGAGTCCGGCGTGACGTTGCAGCAGCCTGAGGCGTGCCGTGCGTCCTCCCGGGGAAGTTGTCCCTGGATCCCGAGACCCTGGCAGTGGCGGGCTGCACAGGCTCCCTGGAAAGGGATTGTGGATAGTGACCTGTGCTCACACACAGGCTTTTTGGTGGCGGCAGCAGCAGCCTTAGTGTCTCATGCCTGTCTCTGGGGTTCGCGCTTTTAACCGTGGCTCGCGCCCGTCTCTGGAGCTCTTTTAAGCAGCTTTCTTAATGCCCTCTCCTCGCGCACCAGGAAGCAAAGAGGGAAGAAAAAGTCTCTTGCCTCTTCGGCAGGTCCAGACTTTTCCCTGGACTCCCTCCCGGTCAGGCGTGGTGCACTAACCCCCTGCAGGCTGTGTTCATGCCGCCAACCCCAGTCCTTTCCCTGGGATCCGACCGCTCGAGCCTCAGCTCCCAGCCCCGCCCGCCCTGGTGCGGGAGCAGACAAGCCTCTCGGGCTGGTGAGTGCCAGTCGGCACCGATCCTCTGTGCGGGAATCTCGCCGCTTTGCCCTCCGCACCCCTGTTGCTGTGCTCTCCTCCGCAGCTCCGAAGCTTCCCCCTCCGCCACCCGCAGTCTCTGCCCGCGAAGGGGCTTCCTAGTGTGTGGAAACCTTTCCTCCTTCACAGCTCCCTCTCACTGGTGCAGGTCCCGTCCCTATCCTTTTGTCTCTGTTTATTCTTTTTTCTTTTTCCCTACCTAGGTACGTTGGGGGTTTCTTGCCTTTTGGGAGGTCTGAGGTCTTCTGCCAGCATTCAGTAGGTGTTCTGTAGGAGTTGTTCCACGTGTAGATGTATTTCTGGTGTATCTGTGGGGAGGAAGGTGATCTCTGCGTCTTACTCTTTCGCCATCTTCCTGGAAGCCCCCTTTTAATTTTTGACAATTAATTCCTGCTTGCATTCTCCTTAGAGGTAACCACTGTTTTGACTTTTTTCTACCGTAGATTAGTTTTCATGAGTGTGAAAAATTTTTATTCAGCATGATACGTTCGAGATTCATTCATGTTGTTGTGTATGTCAGTAGTTCATTCCTTTTTATTGTTGAATAGTATTGTATGGATATGTTACTTTTTTTCTAGAATTTTATGTATATATAATCACATAGTGATATTTTACATAGTAGTGATAGTTTACATTGGCTTCTTACAGTAAGCATAATGCTTTGATGTATGTATCATTACTTCATTCCTGTTTAGTTCACTGTTGCTAGTAGTGAACTACCATAGTTTATCTATTTTCTTGTTTTGGATACCTGGGCTATTTCTGTGTTGGGCTATTATGAATAAAGCTACTACAAACATTTCTTTTACAAGTCTTTTTTGTGGCTATCTGTATTCATTTCTCTTAAGTGAAAATCTAGTAATGGAACTTCTGAGTCATTGTGTAGGTGTCTGTTTTAGTTTTATAAGAAAAAACATAGCTTTCCAAATGATTTTCTATGGCTGTATCATTTTATATTCCCACCAAAAATGTATATGAGTTCCAGTTACTCAGAAATTCACCCACCCTTGGTGTGTTAGTCTTATTAATTTTAGCCAAAGTGGGGGGCTTGTAGTGCCATTTCATGGTTTTAATTTGCACTTATAATTTTAGCTTTTTTGTTTATATATATGGTGCATTCAAATGATTTTTTTAATTGTAAAAAACACGTAAATTATAATTTTAAACAAATTTTCAAGGTACATTGTTATGTATATGCACACTGTTGTACAGAAGATTTCTAGAACTCTTTCATTTTCTGTGACAGAAACTCTAAACCCTTGGAACAACAACTCCCACTTTCCCCCTCCTCCCCTGTCTTGGCAATCACCATTCTACTTTGTTTCTATGAGTTTGATTGCATCAGACAACTCATATATAAGTGGGATAGTGCAGTGTTTGTCTTTTTTTATTTTCTTATTTCACTTAGCATAATGTCCCAAGTTTCATCTATCTTATAACACAGGACAGGATTTCCATCTTTTTCAAGGCTGAATAATATTCCATTCTATGTATATACCTCATTTTCTTTATGTGTTTATCCATTGATGGACACTTAGATTGTTTCCACATGTTGGATATAGTGAATAATGCTGCAGTGCAGACGGGTGTGCAAATATTTCTTCAGTATCCTGCTTTCAGTTATTTTTCATTATATATTCAGAAGTGGGATTGCTAAATCCCTATGGTAGTTCTATTTTTAATTTTTTGAGGAACCTTCATACTGTTTCCATAGCTGCTTGCACTATTTTACAATCTAACCAACAGTGCAAAAGGGTTCCAATTTCTTCACATACTTGCCAACACTTAATTTTTCTTTTTTTTGATAGTCACCATCCTAACAGGTATAATGTGGTATCTTTGTTTTTGATTTGCATTCTGCTGTTGATTTAGTAGTGTTGAGAATCTGTCAGCCATTTACACATCTTCTTTGGAGAAATGTTTATTTGAGTTTTTTTTCTTTACCAATTTTTAATCTGGTTATTTGTTTTTTTGTTTATGAGTTGTAGGGATTTTAAAATATATTGTGTATATTAACCCCTTACCTGAGCTATGGTTTGCAGATATTTTCTACTGTTTGATAGATTGTCTTTTCATTCTGTTGATTGTTTCCTGTACAGAAGTTTTAAGGTTTGATGTAGTCCCATTTATCTAATTTTTCTTTTAAACCTGTGCTTTTGGTGTCATATGCAAGCAATAATTGACCATTTCAATGTCACGATGCTTTTACCATTCTAGGAGTTTTATAGTTTTAGGTATCATGCTTAGCTCTTTAATCCATTTGAGTTAATATTTGTATATGGTGTTAAGAAAAGGGTCCACCTTCATTCTTTCACATGTGAATATACAGTTTTCCCAACATTTGTTGAAAAGACTCTCATTTCTCCATTGTGTAGTCTTGTCACCATTGTCGAAGATCATTTTACCATATACACAAGGGTTATTTTGGGGCTCTGTTTTTTGTTCTATTCGTCTATATGTCTGTCTGTGTGCATATATCGTACTTTGATTACTGTAGTTTTGTAATATATTTTGAAATCAGGAAGTATGAGGCCTCTAGTCTTGTTCCTTCTCAAGATTTTTTTGGCTACTTGGGTCCTTTGAGATTCCTTATCAATTTCAGAGTTTTTTGTTTTTTCTGTTTCTGCAAAAAATGCCATTTGGGTTTTGATAGGAATTGCTTTGAATCTGTAGATAGCTTTGGTAGTATGGACTACTGCGAAGGTTTAACAGTATTAAGACTTCTGCTTCCTTGGTTAAGTTTATTCCTAAATTTTTTTTTTATTGTTACTGTAAGTGGGATTGTTTTCTTAATTTCCTTTTCAGATTGTTCATTGTTAGTATATAGAAATTCAAAATTTTTCTTTTTTTGCAAATTATTTTTGACAGTTGATTCTGAATTTGTTAGTTCTAACATTGTGTGTCTGTGTGTAATTTTAGGATTTTCTACATATAAGATCATGTCATCTGTGAACAGAGATATCTTTCCAATTTGGATGCTCTTTATTTCTTTTTCATGTCTAATTGCTCTGGCTAAGAATTCTAGTACTGTGTTGAGTAGAAGTGGTGGGTGTGGGAAACCTTTTCTTGGTCCTGAATTTAGAGGTAAAACTTTCAGTTTTTTACTGTTGGGTATGATGTTATCCCTGGGTCTTTTATATATGACCTTTCTTATGTTGCGGTACTTTTCTTCTATTCCTAATTTGTTGACTGTTTTTATCATGAAAAGGTGTTGAACTTTATGAAATGATTTTTTTCTACATCAACTGAGATGATCATGTGTTTTGGTTTTTTAAAATATTTGGCCGTGTTGTGTCTTAGTTGCGGCATGCAGGATCTTTTGTTGTGGTGCGCGGGCTTCTCTCTATTTGTGGTCTGCAGGCTCCAGGGTGCATGGGCTCAATAGTTGTGGTGCGCGGGCTCTCTAGTTGTGGCGTGTGGGCTCTCTAGCTGTGGCACATGGGCTCCAGAGCACGTGAACTCAGTAGTTGTGGTGCGCAGGATCTCTAGTTGTGGCCCACAGGCTCTAGAGCTTGTGGACTTATTTGCCCTGAGGCATGTGGAATCTTAGTTTCCTGACCAGGGATCAAACCCACGTTGCCTGCATTGGAAGGCGGATTCTTAACCACTGGGCAGGGAAGTCCCAATCATGTCTTTTTTTGTTCTCCATTCTGTTAATGTGTATATTACATTTATTGATTTTTACATATTTAATGTTTTTTTTCATTCAAGGGATAAATCCCATTTTGTTGTGCTGTATAAGTGTTTTAATGTGCTGCTGAATTTGGTTTGGTAGTGTTTTGTTGATCTTTTTGCATCAGTGTTACTCATGGATATTCATCTGTAGTTTTATTTTCTTGTGGTATGTTTGTATGTTTTCGGTATCAGGGTAATAATGATGGCTTATAACATGAGTTTGGAAGTGTTCCCTCCTCTTCAATTTTGAGAGGGATTGGCATTGTTATTTAAATGTTTGGTAAAATTCTCCAGTGAAGCTATCTGGTCCTGAGCTTTTATTTGTTGGGAGGTTTTTTATTGCTGATTCATTCTCCTTGCTTGTTCAGATTTCTTATTTCCTTACGATTTAGTCTTAGTAAATTATATATTTTTAGAAATTTATTCATTTTTTCTGTTATTTAATTTGTTGGTGTATAATTGTTCATAGTAGTTTCATAATCCTTTTTATTTCTTTTATTATATTTTGTTCTTTTTCTAGTTCTTTGAGTTGTAAAGGCAGGTTGTTGGTTTGAGACTTCTGGCCTTTTTTAAACATAGGCATTTCCTGCTATAAACTACCCTGTTAGGACAGCTTTTGTTGCAACCCATAAGTTTTGGTATGTTTTGTTTTCATTTTCATTTTTCTCAAGATATTTTCTAATTTCCCTTGTGATTTCTTTTTTGACCCATTGGTTTTTTTCAAGAGTATGTTGTTTAATTTTTACATATTTATGAATTTCCCAGTTTTTCTGCTGCTTTTGTTTCATTCAAGTTTCTTTTTATTGTGGTCAGAAAAGATACTTTGTATAATTTCAGTCTTTTTAAATTTGTTAAGAGTTATTTTGTGATCTAACACGTGATCTGTCCTTCAGGAATGTTCCATGTACAGTTGTGAAGAATGTGTATTCTGTTGCTGTTGGGTGGAGTGTTTTGTATATGTCTGTGAGGTGCAGTTGTGAGGTACAGTGTTGTTCAAGTCCTCTGTTTACTTATAGATCTCTTCTGTCTGGTTGCTCTATCCATATGGAAAGTGGGTTATTGAAATCTCCTATTCTTATTGTGTTACTCTCTATTTTTCCTTCAATTCTGTCATTGTTTCAAATATTTGAGTCCTCTGTTATTAAGTGTATGTATATTCATAACTGTTACATTTCCCTAGTGAATCGACCCTTTTATTATTGCATAATAACTTTTTTCCAGGTTTTGGCAGTTATGAATAAAGCTGTTTTAAATATCTGTGTGGAGAGTTTTGTGCAGACATATGTTTTCAACTCCTTTGGGTAAATACTAAGGGGTGGAATTGCTAGATCATATGGTAAAAGTATGTTTAGCTTTCTGAGAAACTGCCGGACTGACTTCTGAAGTGGCTGTACCATTTTGCATTCCCAACAGTAAATGAGAGTTCCTATTGCTCCACATCCTTAACAGCATTTGTTGTTGCCAGTTTTCCAGGTTTGGCCATTTGAATAGGTTTTTAGTGGTATCTCATTGTTATTTTAATTTGTATTTCCCTGATGGCATATGATATAGAACATCTTTTCATATGCTTATTTGCCATCTTCAGTGTGTTGTCTCTTAAGGGCCGTATTGTAGTTGGGCTGCTTGTTTTCTTATTTTTTTTTTTTTCAGTACATGGGCCTCTCGCTGTTGTGGCCTCTCCTGTGTGGAGCACAGGCTATGGACACGCGGGCTCAGCGGCCGTGGCTCACGGGCCCAGCCGCTCCACGGCATGTGGGATCTTCCTGGACTGGGGCACGAACCCAAGTCCCCTGCATCGGTAGGTGGACTCTCAACCACTGCGCCACCAGGGAAGCCCTCCTTTTCTTATTTTTGACTTTTAAGAGTTCTTTGAATATTTTAGGTAACACTCCTTTATCAGATGTGTGTTTTTGCAAATATTTTCTCCCAATCTGTGGCTTGTTGTTTTATTCTCTGATGTCCTTTGCAGAGTAGATTTTTTTTTAATCATACTGATATTTTTAAGGGGAAAGTATGTAGCATTTTCAAACTACATTTTGTAAAAAATTTCAAAATCCTTAAATCATTTGAAATATTTTCATTGTTCTTTAAAAATATTTTTTTTCTTGTCATAAGTTTTCAGATCTGTTTTCTTTGCAACTTTTCAAATATGCAATACAGATTATTCATTTTGGTCACCGTGCTGCACATTACATCCCCATGTTTTAATTATCCTATTGCTGGAACTTTGTACCTTTTGACCCCCTCCACATTCTTTTAAGAAGTTTTAAATTTTAACGATGTCCATCTTATCAATTATTTCTTTCATGGATCATGCCTTTGATGATATATTTAAAAAGTATACATATCCAAGGTTATCTAGATTTTCTCCTATGTTCTAGGTGTTCTGTAGTTTTATGTTTTAAACTTAGGTCTGTAATCCCTTTTGAGTTAATTTTTGTGAAAAGTATAAGGTCAATGATGAGGTTCATTGTTATACATGTGAATGTCCAGCTGTTCCAGCACCATTTGTTGAAATGAGTATCTTTGCTTCATTGTATTGCTTTTGCTCCTTTGTCAAAGATCAGCTGACTGTTTTTATGTGGGTCTATTTTTGGGCTCTTTGTCCTGTTCCATTGATTTATTTGTGTGTTCTTTTGCTGATACCATACTATCTTGATTACTATAGTTTTCTAGGAAGTCTTGGAGTTGAGTAATGTCAGTCCTCCAACTTTATTATTTTCCTTCAATATTATGTTGGCTATTCTGGGTTTTTTGCCTATCCATATAAACTTTATAATCAATTTGTTGATATTCACAAAATAACTTGTGGGGATTTTGATTTGGATTGCATTGAATCTAGAGAGCAAGTTTCGAAGAATCATTGTCTTGACAGTATTGAATCTTCAAATCTATGAACATGAAATATCTCTCTCTTTAGTTCTTTGATTTTTCATCAGAGTTTTGTGATTTTTCTCAAATAAATATTGTATATACTTTGTTAGATTTATACCTAAGTACTTCATTTTTTTTTTTTTTTGGTGCTAATGTAAATGGTATTGTTTTAAATTCTACTTGTTTATTGCTGGTATATAGAAAACATTTATTTTTTTGATAATTTCAAATATAAAGAAAACTTACACGTGTAGTTCAAAGAACTCCTGTATGCCTTTATTTATCTTCTTCAATTGTTCACATATTGTTAAACAGTTGCATCTTTATATAGTTTTATAGTTAGAATTGTTTTTTATGCATTTGTCTGTTAAATTCTGTACCAGAATTAGAAGTGCTTTATCTATCACCATTACAATATCATAGTATTCTGTATTTGCTTATATATTTACCTTTGCCAGCTTTATATTTTTGTATGTTTTTATCTTGCTGTCTTGTGATAAACATTTTAATTTGGAGGAATCCCTTGCAGGTCCAGTGATGATGAATTCCCTCAGCTTATATTAATCTGGGAAAATATTTCTCATTCAATTTTGAAGGATTATTTTGCTGGTTATACTATTCTTGGTTGGTAGTTTTTTCTTGTAGCACTTTGCATATATCATCCCACTCCCCTATGGCTTGTAAAGTTTCTTCTGAGAAATCCACTGGTAATCTTATGGAAGCTCCCTTATACATGATGAGTTGATTTTCTCTTCTTGCTTTCAAGATTCTTGCTTTGTTTATGACTTTTGACAGTTTATTTAAAATTGGTCTTGGTGTGGGGCTCTTTGACTTCATCCTAATTGGAATCTTTTGACTTACTGAATTTGGATATTCATTTTCTTCCTCATATTTGGGAAGTTTCCATCCATTCTTCAAATAAGGTCTCTGTCCCTTTCTTCTCATTCTGGAACTTTCATAATTCATATATTGCTTATCTCGTTTGTGTCCCATAATTTCCTTAGGTTTTTTTTTCTCTTTTCTCCATGTTTTGTTTGTTTGTTTCTCTGACTCAGTAATTTCAGAATACCTGTCTCTGAGTTCACCAATTCTTTGTTTTGCTTGTGTCTGCTGCTGAACCCCTCTAGTGAATTTTTCAATGCAGTTATTGTATTACTCAGTTCCAGCAGTTTTGTTTCTTTTCTATAGTCTCTATTTCTTTGTTGATATTTTCATTTTATTCATGTACTGTTTTCTGATTTCATTTAGTTGGACATCTGTGTTCTCTTGTATGTCATTGAACTTCTTTAAGACAGTTATTTTGAATTCTTGTCAGGTAACACGTAGATCTCCTTTTCTTTTGGGTTGGTTTCTGTAGTTTTATTTTGTTACTTTGATTGGATATTGTTTTCTTTTTTCTTCATTTGCCTTGTAATATTTTGCTGTTTTATATATCTGAAAAAACTGCCACCTCACCCAGTCTTTAGGGACTGGCTTTGTACAGGGGAACACCTTCATCAATCAGTCCAGCTAGAGATTTTGGGGACCTCTGAAACCTTTTTATGTAGGTTGCACCTTCTCTAGACTTGTGCATGTAGTTTCCCATTTTGAAGTTTGCTGACTTTTTTTTCCAGGAGCTTTTAATCTCTTGCTCTTTCTGCTGTGGTAATTCAGGTAATTCAGGTCTATGGTAATTCAGGTTGTCTTGTGCTACAGCAACAAGCAGCCCCACTTACCTTTGTTGTCAGTAGCCTCCAGGCATCCAAAGTATGCCAACTCCCCATCAGCACTCTGAATCAGGCAAGACATACATACCTTTCCTTCAGGCAAGTCTCTGAAAATCTGGAACAATGGATGCTTGCTCCACTTTTCTCTCTCCTTCCCAAGGTAGAAATTTCGAGTTAGGCACTTCCTTGTGGTTGCTTTGAGACATGTTTGCCCCTTTTTTCTGCACTAGAAGTTCTCTGGTTCTCCACCAAGCCACTGCACCTCTCTTGCTTTCAGCAACCTTCAGTCATCCAAACTGTCTTGGTTTCATTAGCATTCAAAGTCAGAAAAGGCAGAAACCAGCCCCTGGGCTAGCCCTTTGAAAAGCTGTAATGTTGGGTGAATGTTCCATTTTTCTCTACATCCACAGCCTCCAAAGGAGAAGCCAATAGACAATTTGAGCTGTGCCAGCTTTGGGGAGGGGGTGTTGTGGGTAAAATGATGGCTGTTTTTAGCAGTTTCAGTGTAGCTGTTCTTGACTTTCTGCTCACGTGGGGTACCATGTCTTTATTGGTTTCTAGAGTTCTCATAAAAATATTTTGGTCTGTATATTGTTTTTATGTTGTTGTGTCTGTAGGGCAAACAGGGCTGGGATTTCCAATTCTTCCATCTTGCTGACATCATTCTCAAATTATTTTTTTGTGTGTTGTATGAAATATAGGTTCATCTTCTCCGGAATATGATAGTCTAGCACCATTTAAAAAAAAAGTTTCATTTTCCTACAGAGTAATCCTGGTGCTTTGTCAAACACCAGTCGATTGTATGAAATTAATTCTGTTGGTTCAGTGGTCTATTTGGTTTCATTGATCTATTTTTACTCCCATAACCCCACGATCTTGATTACTGTAAACTTGTAGTAAGTCTTAAAATCAGATACTACTTTTTGTATTTTTATGTGAGTTTTATAATTACTTTGACAATTTCTTCAAATGATCCTGTTGGGATTTTTATTGGGAGGTAATTGAATAAAGAGAATAGGAGAATTGACATTATAACGCTTCACAAACATGGTGTATCTCTCCATTTTGTGGAACTTTCTTTATTTCTCCTAATAATGTTTTGTAGTTCTCAGTGTAGCACTCTTGCACGTGTTTTGTTAAATTTATTTAAAAATTTTTTGACACCACTAAAAAAGACTTATTTTAAAATTTCATTTCCAATAATTTGCTGCCAATATATAAAATATAATTGACTATATATTATGTATTTTGAACATTATGCATTCTGTACATTTCTGTATGTTTATTTCAAATCTTATAACCTTACTGTTCTTATTAGTTCTAGCAGGTATATTAAATATGCCTTAGGATTTTCCGTGAAAACAATCGTTGAGAAAGTTTTACTTTCTTTTTTTTTTCGTGGTACGCGGGCCTCTCACTGTTGTGGCCTCTCCCGTTGCGGAGCACAGGCTCCGGACGTGCAAGCTCAGGGGCCATGGCTCATGGGCCCAGCCGCTCCGCGGCATGTGGGATCTTCCTGGACCGGGGCACGAACCCGTGTCCCCTGCATTGGCAGGTAGACCCTCAACCACTGCGCCACCAGGGAAGCCCAAGAGACAGTTTTACTTTTAAACTGTGTGCCGTTTATTCAGTTTTCTTGGCTCACTGCATTGTCTAGAATTTCCATTTCAGTGTTGAAGAAAAGTGGCGAAATTGGGCATTCTTGCCATTTTCCCTGTCTTAGGAGGAAAGGATTCAGTCTTTTACCTTCAAATTTGATGTTAGGTATAGGGTTTTTGCACTACCCTTTATAAAACTGAAGAAGAACCTTTTATATTTTTTGTTTGCTGAGAATGTTTTTAACAACAGTGGGTGTTGATTTCTGTCAAATGCTTTTTCTCATCTATTGGGATGATTATACTTTATTTTCTAATATATTTTCATCTTTTTTTGTTTTTACTCATCTCTTGATTTGTATTCTAACTTTGCAATCACTTTTGTACAATGAAAGTTCCACAGTCAGCTTGATTTTGTTGTTTTTTTACTTGTCTCACATGGAGCTAAAATAATGCTATATATCATACCATATCCAAAAGAACCACTGAGTGTAGCTTGTGTTTAAGATTCGTTACAGATTTAGTCATGAATCAGGCATTCCCAGGCAAATATTTCCTGATGTTATTGACTTTCTGGGCTCCTTGGCATGAATCTTTTTTATTTTTATTTTTTATTATCTTTTTTAAAAAACTAATTTTTATTGGAGTATAGTTGATTTACAATGTTCTATTAGTTTCTGCTGTACAGCAAAGTGAATGAATTATACATATATCCACTCTTTTTTAGATTCTTTTCCCATCTAGATCATTGCAGAGTACTGAGTAGAGTTCCCTGTGCTATACAGTAGGTTCTTACTAGTTACCTATTTTATATATAGTAGTGAATGTTCTTTTCTGTTTTTTGAGTCTTATTTTTTATACAGCAGGTTCTTATTAGTTATCCATTTTATACATGTATATATGTCAATCCCAATCTCCCACTTCGTCACACTCCCCCCCACCACCAGTTTCCCCCCTTGGTGTCCATACGTTTGTTCTACATCTGTATCTCCATTCTGCCCTGCAAACTGGTTCATCTGTACCATTTTTCTGGGTTCCACATATATGCATTAATATACAATATTTGTTTTTCTCTTTCTGA
Organism: Delphinus delphis; assembly: GCF_949987515.2. Taxonomy (NCBI): domain Eukaryota; kingdom Metazoa; phylum Chordata; class Mammalia; order Artiodactyla; family Delphinidae; genus Delphinus; species Delphinus delphis. The sequence goes on along the minus strand of NC_082686.1, from coordinate 106,210,032 downwards.
TTTACTTCACGCTGTATGATGGTCCGTAGATTCATCCACATCTCTACAAATGACCCAATTTTGTTCCTTTTTATGGCTGAGTAATAGTCCATTGTATATATGTATTACATCTTTATCCATTCGTCTGTCGATGGGCATTTAGGTTGCTTCCATGTCCTGGCTATTTTAAGTAGTGCTGCAATGAACATTGGGGTGCATGTGTCTTTTTGAATTATGGTTTTCCCTGGGTATATCCCCAGTAGTGGGATTGCTGGGTCATATGGTAGTTCTATTTTCAGTTTTTTAAGGAACCTCCATACTGTTCTCCATAGTGGCTGTTATCAATTTACATTCCCACCAACAGTGCAAGAGGGTTCCCTTTTCTCCACACGCTCTTCAGCATTTGTTGTTTGTAGATTTTCTGATGACGCCCATACTAACTGGTGTGAGGTGATACCTCATTGTAGTTTTGATTTGCATTTTTCTAATAATTAGGGATGTTGAGCAGCTTTTCATGTGCTTCTTGGCCATCTGTATGTCTTCTTTGGAGAAATGTCTATTTAGGTCTTCTGCCCATTTTTGGATTGGGTTGTTTGTTTTTTTAATATTGAGCTGCATGAGCTGTTTATATATTTTGGAGATTAATCCATTGTCCACTGATTCGTTTGCAAATATTTTCTCCCATTCTGTGGGTTGTTTTTTTGTCTTGTGTATGGTTTCCTTTGCTGTGCAAAAGCTTTTCAGTTTCATTAGGTCACATTTGTTTTTATTTCCATTACTCTAGGAGGTGGATCAAAAAAGATCTTGCTGTGATTTATGTCAAAGAATGTTCTTCCTATGTTTTCCTCTAAGAGTTTTATAGTGTCCGGTCTTACATTTAGGTCTCTAATCCATTTTGAATTTATTTTTGTGTATGGTGTTAGGAAGTGTTCTAATCTCATTCTTTTAAATGTAGCTGTCCAGTTTTCCCAGCACCACTTATTGAAGAGAATGTCTTTTCTCCATTGTATATCCTTGCCTCCTTTGTCATAGATTAATTGACCATAGGTGCATGGGTTTATATCTGGGCTTTCTATCCTGTTCTGTTGATCTATATTTCTGTTTCTTTGTGCCAGTACCATATTATATTGATTACTGTAGCTTTTTAGTATAGTCTGAAGTCCAGGAGTCTGATTCCTCCAGCTCCGGTTTTTTTCCTCAAGACTGCTTTGGCTATTCGGGGTCTTTTGTGTCTCCATACAAATTTTAAGATTTTTTTGTTATAGTTATGTAAAAAATGCCATTGGTAATTTGATAGGGATTGCATTGTATCTGTAGATTGCTTTGGGTTAGTATAGTTATTTTCACAGTATTGATTCTTCCAATCCAAGCACATGGTATATCTCTCCATCTGTTTGTATCATCTCTAATTTCTTTCATCAGTGTCTTATAGTTTTCTGCATACAGGTCTTTTGTCTCCCTAGGTAGGTTTATTTCTAGGTATTTTATTCTTTTTGTTGCAATGGTAAATTGGAGTGTTTCCTTAATTTCTCTTTCAGGTATTTCATCATTAGTGTATAGGAATGCAAGAGATTTCTGTGCATTAACTTTGTATCCTGTAACGTTACCAAATTCATTGATTAGCTCTAGTAGTTTTCTGGTGGCATCTTTAGGATTCTCTGTATAGTCTCATGTCATCTACAGTGACAGTTTTACTTCTTCTTTTCGAATTCGTATTCCTTTTATTTCCTTTTCTTCTCTGATTGCTGAGGCTAGGACTTCCAAAACTATGTTGAATAATAGTGGTGAGAGTGGACATCCTTGTCTTGTTGCTGATCTTAGAGGAAATGCTTTCAGTTTCTCACCATTGAGAATGATGTTTGCTGTGGGTTTGTCGTATATGGCCTTTATTATGTTGAGGTAGGTTCCCTCTGTGCCCCCTTTCTTGAGAGGTTTTATCATAAATGGGTGTTGAATTTTGTCAAGATTTTTCAGCATCTATTGAGATTATCACATGGTTTTTATTCTTCAGTTCGTTAATATAGTATATCACATTGATTGATTTGCGTATATTGAATAATCCTTGCATCCCTGGGTTAAACCCCACTTGATCATGGTGTATGATCCTTTTAATGTGTTGTTGGATTCTATTTGCTAGTATTTTGTTGAGGATTTTTGTATGTATATTCATCAGTGATATTGGTCTGTAATTTTCTTCTTTTGTAGTATCTTTGGTTTTGGTATCAGGGTGATGGTGGTCTTAGAGAATGAGTTTGGGAGTGTTCCATCCTCTGCAATATTTTGGAAGAGTTTGAGATGGATGGGTGTTAGCTCTTCTCTAAATGTTTGATAGAATTCACCTGTGAAGCCATCTGGTCCTGGACCTTTGTTTGTAGAAGATTTTTAATCACAGTTTCAATTTCATTACTTGTGATTGGTCTGTTCATGTTTTCTATTTCTTCCTGGTTCAGTCTTGGAAGGTTATACCTTTCTAAGAATTTGTCCATTTCTTCCAGGTTGTCCATTTTATTGGCATAGAGTTGCTTGTAGTAGTCTCTTAGGATGCTGTGTATTTCTGCAGTGTCTGTTGTAAGTTCATCTTTTTCATTTCTAATTTTATTGATTTGAGTCCTCTCTCTCTTTTTCCTGATGAGTCTGGCTAAAGGTTTATCAATTTTGTTTATCTTCTCAAAGAACCAGCTTTTAGTTTTATTGATATTTGCTATGGTTTTCTTTGTTTCTGTTTCATTTATTTCTGCTCTGATCTTTATGATTTCTTTCCTTCTGCTAACTTTGGGTTTTGTTTGTTCTTCTTTCTCTAGTTCCTTTAGGTATAATTTTAGATTGTTTGTTTGAGATTTTTCTTGAGGTACGCTTGTACTGCTATAAACTTCCCTCTTTGAACTGTTTTGCTGCATCCCGTATGTTTTGGATCGTCGTGTTTTCCTTGTCATTTGTCTCTAAGTATTTTTTGATTTCCTGTTTGATTTCTTCAGTGATCTTTTGGTTATTTAGTAACGTAGTGTTTAGCCTCCATGTGTTTGTGTTTTTTATGTTTTTTCCCTGTAATTGATTTCTAATCTCATAGCGTTGTGGTCAGAAAAGATGCTTGATATGATTTCAATTTTTTTGAATTTACTGAGGCTTGATTTGTGACCCAAGACATGATCTATCTTGGAGAATGTTCCGTGTGCACTTGAGAGGAAAGTTTATCTGCCGTTTTTGGATGCAGTGTCCTATATGTATCAATTAAATCTGTATGGTCTGTTGTGTTATTTAAAGCTTGTGTTTGCTTATTAATTTTCTGTTTGGATGATCTATCCATTGCTGTAAGCAAGGTGTTAAAGTCCCCCACTATTATTGTGTTACTGTCGATTTCTCCTTTCATGGTTGTTAGCATGTGCCTCATGTATTGAGGTGCCCGTATGTTTGGTGCATAAACATTTATAATTGTTATATCTTCTTCTTGGAGTGATCCCTTGATCATTATGTAGTGTCCTTCCTTGTCTCTTGTAACATCCTTTATTTTAAAGTCTATTTTGTCTGATATGACTATTGCTACTCCAGCTTTCTTTTGATTTCCATTTGCACGGAATATCTTTTTCCGTCCCTTCACTTTCAGTCTGTATGTGTCCCTAGGTCTGAAGTGGGTTTTTTGTAGACAGCATATATATGGGTCTTATTTTTGTATCCATTCAAGGAGCCTGTGTCTTTTGGTTGGAGCATTTAATCCATTCACATTTAAGGTATTTATATATATGTATGTTCCTATTACCATTTTCTTAATTGTTATGAGTTTGTTTTTGTAGGCCTTTTCTACTTTTCTGTTTCTCATTGAGAGAAATCCCTTTAGCATTTGTTGTAGAGCTGGTTTGGTGGTTCTGAATTCTCTTAAATTTTGCTTGTCTGTAAAGCTTTTGATTTCTGCATTGAATCTGAATGAGATCTTTGCTGGGTAAAGTAATCTTGGTTGTAGGTTCTTCCCTTTCAACACTTTAAATGTATCATGCCCCTCCCTTCTGGCTTGTAGAGTTTCTGCTGAGAAATCAGCTGTTAATGTTATGGGAGTTCCCTTCATGTTATTTGTCATTTTTCCCTTGTTGCTTTCAAAAATTTTTCTTTGTTTTTAATTTTTGTCACATTGATTACTGTGTGTCTCGGCATATTTCTCTTTGGGTTTATCCTACATGGGACTTTCTTCCCATCCTGGGCTTGGGTGGCTATTTCCTTTGCCATGTTTGGAAGTTTTCATCTATAATCTCTTCCAATATTTTCTGGTCCTGCTCTCTCTCTTCTCCTTCTGGGACCCCTATTATGTGAATGTTGTTGCATTTAATGTTGTCCCAGAAGTCTCTTAGGCTGTCTTCATTTATTTTCATTCTTTTTTTATTCTCTTCCATGGCAGTGAATTCCACCATTCTGCCTTCCAGGTCACTTATCAGTTCTTCTGCCTCAGTTATTCTGCTATTTATTCCTTCTAGTGTAGTTTTCATTTCTATTATTGTATTGTTCATTTCTGTTTGTTTGTTCTTTAATTCTCTGGGTCTTTGTTAAATATTTCTTGCATCTTCTCAATCTTTGCCTCCATTCTTTTTCTGAGGTTCTGGATCATCTTCACTATCATTATTCTGAATTCTTTTTCTGGAAGGTTTCTTATCTCCACTTCATTTAGTAGTTTTTCTGGGGTTTTATCTTGTTCCTTCATCTAGTACGTAGCCCTCTGCGTTTTCATCTTGGCTGTCTTTCTGTGAATGTGGTTTGTGGTTTTTGTTCCACAGACTGCAGGCTTGTAGTTCTTCTTGCTTCTGCTGTGTGCCCTCTGGTGGATGAGGCGATCTAAGAGGCTTGAGCAAGCTTCCTGATGGGAGGGAGTGGTGGTGGGTAGAGCTGGCTTTTGCTGTGGTAGGCAGAGCTCAATAAAACTTTAATCCGCTTGTCTGTTGATGGGTGAGGCTGGGTTCCCTCCCTGTTGGTTCTTTGGCTTGAGGTGACCCAACACTGGAGCCTACCTTGCTCTTCGGTGGGCCTAATGGCCGACTCTAGGAGGGCTCACGCTGAGGAGTACTTCCCAGAACCTCTGCTGCCAGTGTCCTTGTCCGCACGGTGAGCCACAGCCACCCCCACTTCTGCAGGAGACCCTCCAACACTAGCAGGTAGGTCTGGTTCAGTCTGTTTTGGGGTCCCTGCTCCTTCCTCTTGGTCCTGATGCATACACTACTTTGTGTGTGCCCTCCAAGAGTGGAGTCTCTGTTTCCCCCAGTCCTGTCAGAGTCCTGCAATCAAATCCTGCTAGCCTTCAAAGTCTGATTCTCTAGCAATTCCTCCTCCAGTTGCCGCAACCCCCGGTTTGGAAGCCTGAAGTGCGGCCCAGATCCTTCACTCCAGCGGGTGGACTTCTGTGGTATAAGTGTTCTCCAGTTTGTCAGTCACTCACCCAGCACTTATGGGATTTGATTTCATTTTGATTGCGCCCCTCCTACTGTCTCACTGTGGCTTCTTGTTTGTCTTTGGATGTGGGGTATTTTTTTTGGTGAGTTCCAGTGTCTTCCTGTTGATGATTGTTCAGCAGTTAGTTGTGATTCCCATGCTCTCACAAGAGGAAGTGAGTGCACGTCCGTCTACTCCACCACCGTGAACCAATCTCCTTTTCTTCTTAATAGAGATTTTGAATTTTATTCAAGAAGTCAAATTGAAGAGTTTTTGTGTGGTGTAAGGTAATCATTGACTCAGGTGATTTCTTAAATTGGGTAGCTTCTTAGTACATATGTATGAATATAATATGTATTCTCAGTAGGAACTTATAACAATAATAATACTTTCAAAATTCATTTTTTGTTGTTAGGTTTTTCTGTAGTAATTTTAAATCTATTTATAAAATTGCTAATATTTATCCCATTTATATAGCAGTTACTGTATATATGCTATTTTGCTATATTTTACAAACGCAAGGAATGGTGTTTGAAATCAGCCATCTCATTAATGAATAATTTTGTTTTATTTCCTGTTTTTCTCCTTCACACAATATCTAGGTATATAGATATTGACACATTCTTCTATCTCTAAAGCTGGGAGAGTTAGCGTAAATTTGAAGAAATAAATGAATTCTGAAATATATTTTTTCTTGTTTCATAAAGTGTAATGTTTTAATTGCCCTATCCCCATGTTGCTTTTCCCTTCAATGCTGTATAGGTTTCTACACACAAAAAGCATTTAGACTATGTGAGGTGGTAAGACAAACACACCCCATGTGTTGCACATACATGCACATTTACATATGCACTCATACACTCAGAGGAGACAAACACTCTATGAGACAGTTTAAATCTACTAATTGTATCCTATAGACTCCAGGTATGTAGGGTGTTAGGGAAGAGGGTGATTATTGTGTATTAGACAAAATTAGGAAATTTTTCATAAAGAATGTGATATCACATGTAGAAAAAGTAAAAAATATTTATTACTGGGAAAGAGAGTGTAACATAATTTCTGAAAATGCATATATCTAATAAAATAGTGCATTGAAAGTACTTCTTAAACTGTAAAGTCCAGAAAAAATGTTAGGGTTTTTAAAAGTTATTTTAATTTTTATTTCTGTATACTGTGTGTACTATAATATACTTGTGAATTTTCATCTCTTTTATCATATTTTATTAGTTTTAGAGGTTTAAAAATATCTTTAATTCTCATCTGCTCCATGCCTTGATTATCTGTTTAAGGAACAAAGGATAGCATTCTTGATGTGCTAACTTTTTCTGGTGTCCTTTTCTGAGTATTAAGGTGAAAGATTGTACTTCATTATAACAGTGGAATAATTCATATTATTTCTTCTACTTGAATAATGTTGAATTTTTTTAAATTAAAAATTAGATTAGCCTCTTATATGACTGCTTCATATAAAAGTGATCTAACAAATGATCCTTATTCATGTAATGAAATCTAAGGAGTAAATATCTGGGAATTGCACTTAATTCTTTACAGGGTGATCTGTCCTTTTCTTGTTTTTGTAATGTTTTCCTCCTTCTCATACACTACATGCATTGTGTTGCTCTTTTCAATTTTACAGATATTTTTCTAATCACTGAATGAAAACAGAGCTCCTATAGAATTCATTTATTTGTAATCTTTTGATTTTCCATGAACCCAAAGAAATCATTGGTGTTTCCATTAGAAAACTATTGAATAAGCCCAGTATGCTGAGGTTATCCTAGATCCAGACTTAAATGTGGATTTTGTACTTGGAAATCCTGTAGTTTTAAAAATGAGTAAGAGTTTGACTTCTGGAATATATCGATATCTAGAAGCTAGACAATGAGTTCAGATGAGAATCTGTTTAAGGGAAATATATGAGTTTTACATTTATTCTTCTTCATTTCTACTTTGATTTTTTTTGGTGAGCATGTTAGATATCTCTTTCATATACAAATATACTGTGAAAAACTAATTCATTGTTTAAAGTTTAAACTGACCATGAAACAGTTATTGGGGAGCACTTTAATAAAACCAAAATTAACATCTTATTATGAAAATTATAGAAGTGACCCAAATAGTTGATTTTGTATTTTTATTTTATTCTTTTATTAACCCAGTGATCTTTGTTTTGTCTTGTATGTAAAAATAAGAACAAAATGCGTACTTATAGAGCAATTGTTTTATTGAGGACATGTTTTAAAAGTCAAGAAGTGAAGCTGCTTGGTAATGCTATAAATTTAAAACTGTCCTACAGCAAGACGATACAATGCAAATGTGACTTAATAAGATCACAAACTGAATTTCAGTGAAACAACCAAGATTTACATTAAATTAGGAATTTTAAAACTGATTTAGTTTGTTTTACTGAGCATTTGCTTAATAACATTTTGCCTTCTTGCAATCTTTTTAAAGACAATAATTCGTCTGTGAAATGCAGGCACATCCTCAGTAGAAAAATTGAAAGCAACAGCTCACTTTCTGAAACCACACATATAGCGATATAAAGAAATATTTCAGCTCTACAAAATTTAATAAATCATCCCATTTCCTAATTTGATCATATTAGATGCTGATGTGGAAGAAGCATTTCAAATACCATCTCCTCATTAATATACATCAGTCTGGGGAATAGAATGGAATACTTATGCAGAGATGTCACAGTTACTGTTTCTTAGTTTACTAAGTGGAACAGGTTGATGTGATACTGGGTGCTATTTGTCAATGTCTTGTTAAAATGGTTTGGGTCGAGTTATGGAGTCCAGAAAAACGGCGGCTGATAAATCAAAAGTGGATTGAGTGGACAGGAGGCAGTGATTGATACTGTGACAGGATATGAAGAAAGGAACCTTGATACTAGCATGCATGATATTGAATATGAGAAGGAAAATGGCCCTGGAGTATGGATATTATTCACGGAAATGAGAATAACAACATCAGCCTGAAAATATTGTCAGGTGAAGATTAGGATAGTCCTTGTTAGAGCATAATACTTTGTTAGAATGGTAGGGGTGAAATTATGTAAAAATTTATGTGAGAAGAATATTTTGACCTATGTCTGAAGACTCTTAAAGGTTATTTATTGGTTAAGTTAGTTTTAGCCTTGTTTCTCCAGTCTAATTTTTAAACCATTTGCTTATAAACATCCTAACTCCCAGTAAAATTAAAACACTTCTTTCTTTTAGATTACTTTAAAGAACATGTCCCTTCATATCTTGATTTTATAGAATTATGTATTTAGGGACTGAATTTGTATGTGTATTATAATAGAAAATAGTATTAGAAAATAGTATTTTCTATTCATTGGTTTTGACTTATAAAATTATATTGTTAACTTTAAGCAAAAAATCTGCATTGCAAGGTTTTCAGCATATTTTAGATTAGTCATTTTGAATGGCAAATGGAGGATTCCTGACAGATAAGCCATTTCACAAAGATCAAGGCTGTATACACTGAATTGTCAGTGAAATACTAGCTGATGTTGGGAAGTTCTTGGTGGGAATCCTTGTTTTTTAAAATTTTTTTGTTTTTTATTACATTTTGACCATGCCATGTGGCCTGTGAGATCTTAGTTCCCCGACTAGAGATCAAACCTGTGCCCCCTGTGGTGGAAACGCGAAGTCTTAACCACCGGACCAGGGGAGTCCGTCACCCTCTTTTCTGTTTTCAAAGCATAAACTGTTCCTCATCATTTATAAGAAGCTAACCGCCAGGGAAGTCCCTAGGTGAGAATCTTTAGATTCGTATGACTTTTGTCCTTGACAGTATATAAGTAGGAAGAACTTCTTTTTGCTTCCTTGCTGGAAGAGTTCTATAATACTAGCAGAATAAGATGTTCTTTGGAAAGGTATTCTGTTAACTTTTATAATTACATAGTGTATGAGAGACAAAGAGATGTACAGTTACCAAATAATTGTAATTATAATATTTTATTCTTATATATAATGCCTTTTTCTTCCTTTTAAGAACTGACACTTTGTGTCACAATTTTTAAGTATGTAATAGAACACATTTGAAATAAGGCATTGCTAAGCGTTTATTCAGATGACTCAAACCGGTAGTGATTAATTCATTGATAATTTTTTTCTAGCCCTTTTAAAAAATACTGTTAAATGTGTATGTATTCTGGATTCCTCAAAACTAATTTAGTTAGATGAAAGTTGTTATTTTTGGTTTTATCACCTCAGTATTTGATAAACAAACATCATTGTGTCAGCTAAATAATCTTTGGAACTTAGTATAATTTCTTAACTGTGCTGTTTACTGCTACATGTTTTATGAGGCTCAACATGTGATTCTGAATATTTGAAGAAGAAAAAATCATTTCTAAATTATAGAATACTTTTAATTTTTTTTATAGAATACTTTTTTTTTTTTTTTTTTGCGGTACGCGGACCTCTCACTGTTGTGGTCTCTCCCGTTGCGGAGCACAGGCTCCGGACGCGCAGGCTCAGCGGCCATGGCCCACGGGCCCAGCCGCTCCGCGGCATGTGGGATCTTCCCAGACCGGGGCACGAACCCGCGTCCCCTGCATCGGCAGGCGGACTCCCAACCACTGCGCCACCAGGGAAGCCCTAGAATACTTTTTAAAAATAGTTTTCTGGAGTTTCCCCTCCAATTCATTCTTCATATAGCAGCCAAACTGCGAATCTGATAGTACCTCCCTTATTTCAGTGGTTTTGAATACAGTCCAAAATGTTGATGAAGCCTGAAGTCCCTCTGTGATGATTCTCCCTGTCTTTTCAATCACATCTTTCTAATCCCAGTTATAGTTTCTCTGCAGTTCCTTTTTTTTTTTTTTTTTAACTCTCTCAGGGCCCTTAAACATGTGGTTGCTTCTTTTTGCAATGTTCTTTGCTCTCTCTGATCATCTCCTATTCATCTTTGAGGTCTTGACTTAAAGGCATTTCCTTGGATGGACTTCTCTGTCTACCCAGACATGGGTATATTCTATCATAGATGGTACTCTCAGCTCATAACCCAGGATATTTAAAATGCATGCTAAAAGCTGATCCTAGTTACTGTTATAGAAACATGGGTATGTACTTAGTCTTATTAATTCCCAACTTATGGTTTGAGCTTTAAGCTCAATAATAATGACTGCTCACTTGATTCTCATTTCTATCATGGAGAAACTAATTTGAAATTATAGGAGGTGACATTAAAGACAAATTAGAAATATCATGGAAAAAGTTCTGGATCAGTCTTTCTGAATCTCAGTGTCCTCATCTATAAAATGAGTATTGAATTCATTCTAGCTCTAATTCTGTTTCTAAATTGCATGAGAATACAGCTATGATGTATAGTCATTTAAACAAAAACTAATTTTTAATTCATTTTTCACTTTTGAATTTTTTTTATCTTTATTGGAGTATAATTGCTTTACAGTGGTGTGTTAGTTTCTGCTTTATAACAAAGTGAATCAGCTATACATATACATATATCCCCATATCTCCTTCCTCTTGCATCTCTCTCCCACCCTCTTTATCCCACCCCTCTAGGTGGTCACAAAGCACCGAGCTGATCTCCCTGTGCTATGTGGCTGCTTCCCACTAGCTATCTATTTTATATTTGGTAGTGTATATATGTCCATGCTATTCTCTCACTTTGTCCCAGCTTACCCTTCCCACTCCCCGTGTCCTCAAGTCCATTGTCTAGTAGGTCTGCATCTTTATTCCTGTCTTACCCCTAGGTTCTTCATGACCATTTTTTTTTTTAGATTCCATATATATGTGTTATCATACAGTATTTGTTTTTCTCTTTCTGACTTACTTCACTCTGTATGACAGACTCTAGGTCCATCCACCTCACTACAAATAACTCATTTTTGTTTCTTTTTTATGGCTGAGTAATATTCCATTGTATATATGCACCACATCTTCTTTATCCATTCATCTGTTGATGGGCACTGAATCGCAGTGTCCTCATCTATAGAATGAGTATTGAATTCATTCTAGCTCTAATTCTGTTTCTAAATTGCATGAGAATACGTCTATGATGTATAGTCATTTAAACAAAAATAATTTTCAAATGATTTTTCACTTTTGACTTTTTTTAAAATAAATTATTTATTTTTGGCTGTGTTGGGTTTTTGTTGCTGCACGCGGGCTTTCTCTGGTTGCGGCGAGTGGGGGCTATTCTTCGTTGCAGTGTGCGGGCTTCTCATTGTGGTGGCTTCTCTTGTTGCGGAGCATGGTCTCTAGGCACATGAGCTTCAGTAGTTGTGGCACGCGAGCTTAGTTGCTCTGCGGCACGTGGGATCTTCCCGGTCCAGGGCTCGAACCCATGTCCCCTGAATTGGCAGGTGGATTCTTAACCATTGTGCCACCAGGGAAGTCCCCCACTTTTGACTTTTTTAAAAAAACTAGTGGATGTGCCTGTTATTTTACCATATTACCATGCTCCAAAAGAATAATTAAGCCCACTTCAAAGAACTAAACATTTACTCATATTGACATTATTGCCTACTTGGTCAGCTTCTACTTGCTTCTCTACAGAACTCTCATTTGCTCTAGTATCCTACAGAACTTTTATTCTTTGTGCATTTGTATTGAGAACGTTCTTATGTAAGTTTTTGTTTATCTGATTTATAACTTTCAGAGGAGGCCATGAGGTGCTGGAGAGGTATGGATGCAGAAGTTTTAGGGTTAGAAGGTTGTTTTAGACTATTTCTTTTAGATTAGGAAACTGAGACTAGAGAAGTTAATTCCAGGGTAACCAGGTAGTGGCAGCAGAAGTGGTTCCCTTAGTGTGTGGTGATTTTATGACTTCTCATTTCACAAGATGTTTTTTCCCCCTTCAGTTTTTAAAAATTAATTAATTGATTAATTAATTATTTGGCTGCACTGGGTCTGCAGGTGGATTCCTTAGTTGTGACATGCAAACTCTTAGTTGCGGCATGCATGTGGGATCTAGTTCCCTGGCCAGGGATCGAACTTGGACCCCCTGCATCGGGAGCACAGAGTCTTAACCACTGCGCCACCAGGGAAGTCCCCCTGTTCAGTTTTTAGATAGGTGTAGATCATGCAGGATCAATAGAGGAAATGAGAAAATTCCCGAGGAGCAAAGCTTAGCAACATTGTTCTTGGACAGACAGTCTGAGAATGAGCTGACTGTTTGGGGATAATAAATTGAGTGTAAAATGGTGTATTAAGTACAATGGTTTATCAATTTGTTTGAAAAAATCTGCTCTATTCCTGTAAGGATACAGTTAAATAAATATGTGTTTCCTATTGTTTATTTACCTTAGGTAGTGCATATTTATATTTATTTATAAATTTATCCAAAATAAAGATGAAGCTCAGACTATGGGTCAAACCATGGATGTGGTAAGCTTTTATTCAGGTCAGTACTTTTATTAGTATGCCCTTGACTGAAACCTGCAGCAGTTTTACATTGACATTCAAAACAGATGGACTTTTAATTATTAATCCTATGGAATTAATGAGCTCATTTTAAGAACAGAGTCCTCTCCCTGTGCCCCACCACCCACTTCTTTGTCAAGTTGCTTTTTAATTAGGATTTTCTCGGTTTATAACGTATAATCCAAACTAGGCAAAAGGTGAACTGTTAAGTATGTCATGAAATCTCCAAATTTTTGAATAAAAGACTCAGTGGTTTACATCGTATAAAAGATTTTATGTGGCTTTGTAGTATTGGGCTGATTAAATAAATGAATGCTATCCTTTTTGATATTCTGCTTTAAGATGATGCCCTTCCAGTTTTCAGATTATTTTAAATTAGTTTTAATACTTTCACGTCATAATTTTTTGTTTAGGCCCAAAAGAAATACAGTAAATATTTAGTTGGCTTAATACCTAAATTTTTAGTTGGCATAAGAACTATATTTGCTAATGACAAAGGAGGTAACATTTTCATAGACATTTCTTCTCAGTTTATTAACTGAAGTGCAATTCTAGCTATTTTGTTCTTGACTCACATGGAACACTTGGCAGCCCATCTAAAATTGGGGCACAGATTTCTACCTAGGATGGCAGCTGCATCGTGAGGAACTCTTTCTGGGGAGTTCTGAATTGACTGAATGGACCCATTATCTGTTAGCTAAGTTGTGGCTACTTTTCTGGTTTTGGGCCAGGTTTCACTGTTGTACAGAGTGGGGTCATTACTCTAAATCAGCTGAGTGGAGGATCTGTCCATTTTGATTTTCTGTTGCTCCTCTTCAATGGTAGAGATCACCAGAAATTGGCTGGACTTCTTTATGTAGTGTTTACCAGTGTATCAGGTTAAAGACATTTAATACATGCTTTTGGTTGAGATGATTTCATTATCTCAGTTGCTGAATTTCTTGCTATTTCTTGTGCCTCATTTACAGGGGAGCAAAAGAGGAAAATCAGGAGAATGCTATGTAGGGAATGCTCTGTTTCCTGGGCAGAGCCCAGGCCAGAATTTACTGTGGTGACTTGTCATAGACACTACTGTTGGCTATAACTAACTGCCAACATGTTTTACTGGGTGGTCCTTGAAGGTTGGCAGACATTTAAAGTAGTCCCTGCTCTAGACAAGCTTATTGTCATAAGATTTGCTTTTTGATTTTTTTTATAGCTTTGTATACTTATTGTTTTATATCATTATGGTAAAAGCAAAGGTAGAAAATAATGTTTACCATATTCCATGACCTGTGTAGGTGGATAAGGATAATTTATTGAGAATGAAATTAGTTATTTCTCTCTACTCATTCCTATAAAACTGCAGAAATGTGGCGTCTTGCCAAAAAAAATTGATAATGATTACTTAAATACCAAAGTAATTTAAAAGTAGGTAAATTGTTGTATGTTTTTACAATGCTGTTGATTATAAGTAAAGGAGTCCTGAATTATGCCCTTTATTTTGTTTCCTTTGTATTTCACTCATTGTTTGATGAGGAAGGATGTAGAGTATGTATTTATAAATCTCTTTCTTAAAAGGTCATAACATTTATTTTATTTCATAGAGACAGTGCTTAATATTTGAGTTGATATTTGTGTGTGGTTTCAGATAGTGGTCTAGTTTCATTCCTTTTCATGTGGCTGTCCAATTTCCCAACACCATTTCTTGAAGAGACTGTCCTTTCCTCATTGTGTATTCTTGGATCCTTTGTCGTAAATTAATTGACCATATATGTGTGGGTTTATTTTGGGGCTCTCTGCTGTGTTCCATTGATCTGTATATCTGTTTTTATGCCAATACCAAACTGTTTGGATGACTGTAGTGTTGTAATGGAGTTTGAAATCAGAAAGTGTGGTGTGTCCAACTTTGTTTTCTTTCTCAAAATTGCTTTGGCTGTTTTGGGTCTTTTGTGGTTCCATACCAATTTTAGGATTATTTGTTCTATTTCTGTGAGGAATGCCATTGGAATTTTGATAGGGATTGCATTGAATCTGTAGATTACTTTGGGAAGTATGGACATTTTAACAAAATTCTTCCAGCCCATTAGTACTGAGTATCTTTTGATTTATTTGTGTCTTCAGTTTTTTTATCAGTGTCTTTTAGCTTTAATGTACAGGTCTTTCACTTCCTTGGTTAAATTTATTCCTATTTTATTCTAATTGATGCAATGGCAAATGAGATTGTTTTCTTAACTTCTCTTTCTGATAGTTCATTATTAATATATATAAATGGAACACATTGTTTTGTATATTAATTTTGTATCCTACAGCTTTACTGAATTTATTTTATTAGTTCTAACAGTTTTTTGATGGAGTCTCCAGGGTTTTTTAATGTATAAAGTAGTGACAGATTTTCCAATAAGATTTACTTATTTTCCAATTTGGATGCCTTTTTTTTTTTCTTGCCTAATTGCTCTGGCTAGGACTTCCAATACTATGTTGAATAAAAGTGGCAAGAGTGGGCATCCTTGTCTTGTTCCTGGTCTTAGAAGAAAAGCTTTCAGTTTTTCACCATTGATGAAATGGTGTTATTAACTATGAGTCTGTCATATGGCCTTTATTATGTTGAGGTACATTCCCTTTATACCCACTTCGTTGAGAGTTTTTCTCATGAATGGATTTTGAATTTTGTCAAGTGCTTTTTCTGGATTTATTGAGATGATCATGATTTTTAGCTTTCATTTTGTCACTGTGGTGTAACTGATTACCACATTGACTGATTTGCAGATGTTGAACCATCCTTGAATCCCTGGAACAAATTCCAGTTGATCATGGTTAATGATCCTTTTAATGTATTGTTCAATTTGATTTGCTTGTATTTTCTTTTTGAGGATTTTTTTCATCTATGTTCCTTAGGGATATTGGTGTAATTTTCTTTACTTGTGGTATCCTTGTCTGGTTTTGGTGGCAGGGTAATGATGGCCTTATAAAATAAGTTTGGAAAAGTTCCCTCCTCTTCTGTTTTTGGAAGAGTTTGAGAAAGATTGATATCTTCTTTGAACGTTTGGTAGAATTCACCAGTGAAGCTGTTTAGTCCTGGATTTTTGTCTTTTGGGGCAGGGTGGGGGGGTTTGATTACGAATTCAATCTTTTTAATAGTAATTGGTCCACTCACATTTTCTCTTTCATCATGATTCAGTCTTGGTAGGTTGTATGTTTCTAGGAATTTATCCTTTTTTTCTAGGTTAGAATAAACTTTATGTTCACAGAGATTAGATATGAAATTGATATGTAAAGATACTTTTGCCAAATCCAATTAGTCTTTATTTTTTTAAAGTTAAATATGTGAAGGATATTTTACCCTGTAATCTTTCTTCCATAAGTTTTTGTTGATGTATATAGTAAGTTGTATATATATATATATACATATATACACATATATATATATGTAAGTTTTTGTTGATGTATATAGTAAGTTTTTTCCTCAGAGGATTATTTTGACAAGACATAAGGAACCTTTTGGCATTATCTACTCTATAAATTATTTTCTTTTATTTTCTTCTCCAATCTAGATTTTTAAGAGTTTTCGTTGGTTCTGTTATTCTCTTATTTTTGTGAAATAATCTATGTTCACACTCTATCACTACCTGTTGCCTTTGGAATTTATGCATTTTGAGCCAGTTACCTTTCGGCATTATTTTCAAGCTAAGAATTCCAACGTTTTATGGTTTACCTTCACATGGAAGGCCCCCCAACCCTTACCTTCCTAATAATTTTATTTTCACTTTTATGCATTGCCTGGCTCTTGTCAAAAGATGGTTTTGTATGAAATAGACTGAGGTAGTATTTTCTTTTCTGTTTCCAATATGCTTTCTGTTAATGGCTACTATTACAGTTGGCCTTTCTGACTATAACAGCACATTGGAAATGTTACTCTTCATGAAACAGTATATAATGACTACCAGATTTCTTTCCAGATCTCTCTTATTTTATGAGTATAGTAATGCTTTCTCATTTATGAGTTTTCCTTATTTGAAATTCAGATATAATGTAGCTTTACTTCTGTACTGTATATGTTTTTCAGAACCTCTGCTGGACATCTGGGTCACTTGTTTCCACCTTTGTTCTTCTGCCAGTTGCTTCTTAGGTGATTGGTCACATACATATTAAGTGTCATGAAAATATATTATATGTTATCATCGAGCTATGTGTATTACCATGTGGTATTTGTATCCCTTATGATATTGGGCAAGAAGAGATTAAAAAGAATGTTGTTTGTACTGTCAGAGCTGTTACTGCCAAGGTTGATGTCTAGTAGTGCTATGCATAAAGTGCCATGACAGTGTAAAATGAAAGGCATATTGTCAGCTCAGATTCCAAAGGGACTCTTCTTGCCAAAGAGGATTTAAAATGATTCTCCCATCATCAAGTTTGTGGAATACAGACTAAGGAAGTAAAACTTTCAGGTTAGAGACTAGAGACCTGTAGTGTCACAAAGCATTCCTACTAATTTGTAAAACTGGCAACTAGAATTTTGTAACAAGTGTTTTTTAAAAAGCAAAGCTTTTTCCTAGAAATTAATAGGTACCAATTTGGTTTTTAAGCTATTTTGAGGAAGTCTATAAGCAAAGTCTAAGAATGGACCTTCATATAAGGTGTGAATAAATTACTGTAGACAGTAGTGAAGTGGAAAAAGACTTTCAAAAGAAGTCCACAGCTTATATTCCATGCTTTTCTCAAAAGATAGAGAAAATTTCAGGTTTATCTGCTGAAAAATCTGGTTGGTGGTTGATTCTTTAACTTTTCTTTGATCACATCAAATATAGAATGTTGAAGGGAGGATCTGATGAAAACCATGGATCTTCTTCCCAGATAATTTCATATATTTACATACAAAATTTTTAATTTACCCCTTGCGGATGTTAATTGACATCCTAAAATTCCATCCTAAAACTAGGTAAGAACATTTTTGTCAATGTTAGAAACAGTCACAATTGAACTTAAATGACTATGCAGTTATAAATATCTATGAGCTAAAAGAGGTGGCAGGTCCTTCCCAGTAATTATCTACTTCCTTCCCTTTCTATTTTAGCCCTATTATTGTCTGTTTCAGCCTCAGCAGTACATTTTCTCTTAATTTCAAAGACAAATTGAAAAGTATAGCTTATTACCAATTTAGGGTAGGGAAATGCCTTTGGTAGCTATTTAGTGCTCTTTGTTCCCTGTGTTTTTATTTTAGTGAATGTAAAACATATTTATGAAGCGTTATAAATTGTCTTGCAATCCCATTAAAAAAAATAAGATTATGGACTTGCCTCGCAGTGGTGAAGAATCCACCTGCCAGTGCGGGGGACACAGGTTTGAGCCCTGGTCCGGAAAGGTCCTGCATGCCGCAGAGCAACTAAGCCCGTGCACCACAACTACTGAGCCTGCGCTCTAGAGCCACGTGCCACAACTACTGAAGCCCACACATCTAGAGCCCATGCTCCACAATAAGAGAAGCCACCACAATGAGACGCCCGCGTACCGCAACAAAGAGTAGCCCCCGCTCACCACAACTAGAGAAAGCCCGCACGCAGCAATGAAGACCCAACACAGCCATAAATAAATAAATAATAGAAACAAACAAACAAGATTTTGAGTTCCTTATCCAAGAATTCTCCTACCATGAGGATTTTCAAGAACTTAATTTTGACAGTTTGAGAGAATAGTTTATTATCCACGTAATCTCTGTTATATTGTACTTACCTTCATTGTAGAATTTTGGGTTTTTTTGTACAATCTCCAGTTTTTCTTTCTTTTGATTTTTGTTAGGTTTGACATTTCCCTGCCCTCTTCATATTGGAAGATTCCAGTATTTGTTTATTATACTAGACAACTTATAAAAATATTAAATGAGATTGATCTTATAGTCATTTTGGAATAGTTCATTGTGGACTTCTTTTGGAGTACTTTATTCTTCCAACAAACCATTGAAGAAAATTTCATTTTCTCCAAACTCTCCTCCATTTGTGTCTCAGATTACCAGAGTTTTCCTTAAGACAGGGATCAAGTCATCAGTTCCTAATGGTAGATTTCAATAAATCCTAACAGTAGATTCAGTAGATTGAATAAAGGATTTATTTCTCCATTTCCAACACAGGTATTTTTAAAAACTAGTGTACTTGGGACCTTTGTTTCAGAGGATTTTGAAAGTAAAAAAAGTAACCTTTGTTTGATCTAAAAAATTACCCCCAGAAGGAGTTGTGTGCATTGTCAAGTATATGGTAGACCAAACCAACTCTAAGCCTGATTTGCAGGATGTTGGTTCTGGTTGATTGCTTGGAGTTTTGGGAGGGAACATTGCGAAAAAAAATTATTAATATGCCTTAAAAGATTATCTTATACTTAATCTTATAAAGTATTTGAAGGAGGTTCAGGTTGGTTTTAAAATTATTCATTGCAGCATTATTTACAGTAGTCAGGATAAGGAAATAACCTAACTGTCCATCAATGGATGAATGGATAAAGGTATGGAATAGTTATAAAAAAGAGTGGAATCTTGCCATTTGTGACAACACAGATGGACCTTGAGGGCATTATACTAACTGATATAAGTCAAAGACAAATATTGTATGATTTCACTTATATGTGGACTCTAAAAAAGCAAAACCAAACCAAACAAACAAAAAAAGCCAAGCTCATAGATACAGAGAACAGATTGACAGTTGCCAGTGGGGAGGGTGGGGGAGGTTAAATGTGTTAAGGGAGTTAAAAGGTACAAACTTCTGATTATAAAATAACTAAGTTATGGGGACGTACTGTACAGCATGGTGACTGTAGTTAATAATAATCTATTGCATAGCTGAAAGTTGCTAAAGTAAATCTTGAAGTTCTCATTACAAGAAAAAAATTTTTTTGTTACTGTGTATGTTTATGGATGTTAAGTAGACTTATTGCAGTGATTATTTTGCATTATATACAAATACCAAATCATTATGTTGTACACCTGAATGTAAGCTATGTGTCAGTTATACCTTAATAAAAAATTTATTCATCAGATATGGCCTTTTCACTTTTCTAGAAAAGATTGAAGAATGGTATGTGAAAGAATAATATATTAAATATTCCACATTAAGCATTTTTATTTTCTAGGAGGTGGTATGGTGTGGCGTGGCCCTTTTGATGCCACTTTAAGAATAAACATGTTAGGGACTTCCCTGGTGGCACAGTGGATAAGACTGCACACCCAATGCAGGCGGCCTGGGTTCAATCCCTGGTCAGGTAACTAGATCCCACATGCATGCCACAACTAACAGTTTGCATGCCACAACTAAGGAGCCCACCAGCTGAACGAAACTAAGGATCCCATGTGCCGCAACTAAGGATCCCATGTGCCGCAACTAGGGAGCTGGAGAGCCATTAATAAGGAGCCCTGGAGCCGCAACTAAGGAGCACGCCTTCTGCAACTAAGACCTGGCGCAGTCAAATAAATAAATATTTAATTAAAGAAAAGAATAAATATGTTAAAGTATTTGGGTTGGCCATAAAGTTCATTCAGGTTTTTCTGTAAGATGTTGCAGAAAAAGTGGAACAAACTTTTTGGTCAACCCAATAAAAGACTTGGAGCATTGTTTATTACTCTTATATGAAAAATATTTTGGAATTTACTCTCTACTCAGTTGCTTAAATTCTTAGAAATTAAGATTTGTACATGATTAGGTTCAGGTCTATCAAGAAATCAGTAATTTGAAGATTTCTTTTTGGTGATAGTGATTGAATTAAGTGTTGTGTTACTGTCACAGTATTCTCTTAACTTTTTAGCAGTCATGATCTCCGATACTCTTAAAGGAAATGAAGAAAACAAAAAACAATGGATTTTTGGACTTCCCTGGTGGTGCAGTGGTTGAGAGTCCGCCTGCCGATGCAGGGGGCACGGGTTCGTGCCCTGGTCTGGGAAGATCCCACATGCCGCGGAGCGGCTAGGCCTGTGAGCCATGGCTGCTGAGCCTGTGCGTCCGGAGCCTGTGCTCCGCGACGGGAGAGGCCACAACAGTGAGAGGCCCGCATACCGCAAAAAAAACCCCCAAAACAATGGATTTTTAAATTATAGGTAACAAAGTAGGAAGGAACTTTATAGAGAAGGTTTCCATGATATCCTAAAGCTTTATCCACTAAAGAGGATATTACCAAGCTCTAATTGACTGCTTTGGGAAATTAAACTTAATATGACAAAGCTAAAGGCTCTTAAGTTATCATTAAAGGCACATATCTGGTACTTTGATGGCTTTTATTATTACTAGCTTTGAAAAAAGCTAAAAATATGACTCTGAATATGTGTAGTTACACTTTGTGTGTGTGTGTGTGTATGTAGTTACACTTCGAGCTGCATCTATATGGTTTTCTGACATTCTTTTTTGTTTTTTTAAAATTATTATTTTATATTGGAGTATAGTTGATTAACAATGTATTTTAGTTTCAGCAAAGTGATTCAGTTGTACATATACATGTATCTATTCTTTTTCAAATTCTTTTCCCATTTAGGTTACTACAGAATACTGAGCAGAGTTCCCTGTGCTGTATAGTAGGTCCTTGTTGATTATCTGTTTTAAATATAAGCAGTGTGTGTACTGACATTCTTTTAAAAAGTGCTTTTTAGTGTCTCCCCTATTGGCACTTTGTAAAATCTGTCAAAGAATATAAATACATGAATTTTATTTAAAAATTTTAAGGGGTTGTAGATAGAATAAAATACTTTCTTAAACTGATTTTTCAGAAATTTATTTCTAGCTAATTCATTGATTTTTTAAAATTAAGATAATTTCCAACATATTCAAGAGTAGGTAACTAATAATGTATACTCATTACTTGGATTCAACAATAACTAAGATTTTTGCCATGGCTGCTGCTGCTGGTGCAGTGGTGGTGGTGGTAGTGATGGTGTTGGTGCTGCACCTTCTCCTTCTGCCCCCACCCCTCTCCTCCTTTTCCTTCTCATCTGCTTTTTCTTTGCTGAAGTATTTCAAAGCAAATTTGGGCATTGTGTTATTTCACCCACATAGCCTTCACTTTGCAGCTCAATAAAATATGAAAAATTTCTTAACATGACACAGTGCCATTATTAAATTTGTTTTGATACTGATTTTTTTAGCCATCTACTCAATGTTCTTGCATATGCCTACTTCCACATTTAAGCCACTCTCACACTTCAGGAAATCTGTGTTCCACATCTTTAAAATATTTTCCTTTTTCCAAAGAGCTAACTTTAAATTTATCCTTGACCACAAGGTATCAGTCTTCATTTCTCTGTAGCTTGGAAAAAATTACTTTTTCATATGGTTAAGTAGTATACAGTAAATAGCCTCCAAATAAATTTGAAAAATCTTCTTGATTGAATAATACACTAGTTTCTAACTACGTTGCTGGCTTGTTCAGAATTTTTTTCAAATTCAAAAATGTAGGTTTTGGAAGTATTGTTTCAGTTGAACAATATGAGAAATTCTTGTATTATTGTATGGCTGTGTAATAAAACTAATTATGTTTTATATAGTCTAGAAGTGCTTCTTAAATTATCTGTAGTAAAGGACATTTTTTTCTCCTAAATTATCAATCCATTTCAGACTAATATTTTAAGAAATTAATAAAAAATATTGTATTTCTATCAAATCACTCTACAGTTGACCCTTGAACAACGCAGGGGTTAGGGGCACCAACCACCCTTGCCGTCGAAAATCTGAGTATTACTTTCCAGTCGGCCTTCTGTATCTGTGGATTCAACCAACTGGGGATTGTGTAGTACTGTAGTACATATTTATTGAAAAAAATCCTCCTATAAGTGGACCCACACAGTTCAAACCTGTGTTGTTCAAGGGTAAACTGTGACAGTTTCCAATCTCTTATCTCAATTTCTTTATCCTATTGTGAAATGTAATAGTTCATGGACTGGCACTGGTCTCTTTTTGAGTAGCTAAGAAATGTTACTGTTAAACATGGTAATTGATAGCATTTATTTATCATTTGGGATTGTTTCAGAGATACTTTCCAGAAACGAATAAACCACGTGCTTCTCATGTATTTCCATTTATCTATCCCTTTTTTTTAGCTCTCCTAGTTTGGGGGTTCAAGACTGTTTGCAAGCATTATATGAATAATTGTATGGGGTCATTGGATTGTTACTTGGGCTGTAGGAGCAACTTGATCATTCTCCTTATAAAATGTACACGACCCAAATGTGTACTTGAATCGTGTATGTGTAGGGTGTGGAGGTATGGTTGGAAGCCTTATACATGAGTTAGAGAAACAGCACAGTAAAATAGCAATACTGTTAGACCAGGCGTTACAAGACCTGGATTTTGATCCCTTTTCCGTGACTTAGAAGCAATATGATCTTGACCTCTATCTATTTATACATCCGTAAATTGTTACTACTAACTATTCTGCGTACTTTGCAAAGTTTTGAGCATCATAATCTTGTCTTTTAATCATTTGTTTTTTCTCTAGAAATCCTCAGCAGCAAGATGTTTATGGGTTTCATTTTAGTTCTCTAGAACTAAATTGTCTCAACTACTCTATACATATGCTCTGCTTTCAATTTACTACTTTCTAGCTTCTTCATGAGTATTCTTTTCTATAACTTATAGCCTCTTTTTACTCCTAAATGTTTATAATATGGCACACTCAGTGGTCATCAAAGCTCTTTTGGTATTTCTGTTTTAGCTTTTGTTCTTTCTTCTAACTGCATCATTTCTTATCCTGGTTCAAATTCCTGAGTGAGGGAATCTAATTGGCTCAACTAGTAACTTTTACATGTTGATGAGCTACACCAAAGTTTGCGGGACAGCCTGTGGACTGACTTCCTTTAGATGAGATAGTCTCATCAGGGTAAGTCACCTGTGGTTGGGCTATATCTTGGTATGGAGCCTGGCAGGTTCTGCTCCTGGTAGGAGTGGCATGGTTGATGCAAGTGCTATGGTCCAAGTGAATAGATGGACTTTAGTAAAAGGAAGTAAAACTCTTCAAGATGAATAAAGGCATATTCACGTAAACCTATTTGGGGGAAAATATTTGGAAGAAAGGGGAAGTTACATATTTGAGAAAATTAAGCATACAGACACCTTTTAGGAAATACCATATTGATTTTATTCCCATTAAAATGCACTGCAGTTTAGGAGGACTTCTGTGATTTTTATCTTTAATCTTCTACATTTCTGTTAACACTTAATAACTTTTCAAATAAAAAGCCCTTTTAAGTCCTTCTCTTGTGTAAACTCTCTGCTCCAAAAAGTTTACAGTTAATTTTAGGATTCACTGTAGGAAAAGCAAAGTTATAAAGGACTAAGTTGTAGAGCTGAATTGTTCTTGCCAACGGCTAGTACTGTTTAAAGGATGGGGTAGATTAAAGGCTGGGTTTTTTAAATTGAATCATAATTGGTAGAAAGACCTGCCACTTATTTTAGACATCCTTTTAATTAAGGTGGTTCCATTTATTGCATCAGTAGAAGATTATGTTACTTATTCTCTTTTTTCCCCTTAGCATAAAACCAAAGAGAAGGATAGAATTTACTTCATATTTTAGGAAAATCACAAAGCTGAGGATTTCTGACTTGAACACACCTAAAAATGATAAACATTATTTGGAGCAGCAAAGACTATATAAGAACTTGAAATGTTCTTCTAAATATAGTTATATAATTTGCTAATGTAAATAAAGATCTTCATTTAATAAGCTGTCTGCTCCCATTTGCCTGTTCCACAAAATATTTATTGAGGTGATGTGTTAGGTATGGTAGTAGGCCTTGATGTCCACATAGCAGAGCCTGTAAGAAAGGATTGTTTCGGGCTTCCCTGGTGGCGCAAGTGGTTGAGAGTCCGCCTGCCGATGCAGGGGACGCGGGTTCGTGCCCCGGTCTGGGAAGATCCCACATGCCGCAGAGTGGCTAGGTCCGTGAGCCATGGCCGCTGAGCCTGCGCGTCCGGAGCCTGTGCTCCACAACGGGAGAGGCCACAACAGTGAGAGGCCCGCATACCACAAAGAAAAAAAAAAAAAAAAAAGGGTTGTTTCTTGCTCTAGAGTGTTAGTTGGAGTGGGAAAGCATTTTTTAAAAATTGAGATCTAATTCACAATATAATGGTTTTGTTTTAGGTGCACAACATAATGACTTGATATATGTATATATTATGAAGTGATTACCAAATAAGTTTAGTTAACATTCACCACACAGTTACAATTTTATTTCTTGTGATGAGAACTTTTAAGATCTACTCTCTTAGCAACT
Source organism: Delphinus delphis (assembly GCF_949987515.2). Lineage (NCBI taxonomy): Eukaryota > Metazoa > Chordata > Mammalia > Artiodactyla > Delphinidae > Delphinus > Delphinus delphis. The sequence goes on along the minus strand of NC_082686.1, from coordinate 106,185,029 downwards.
TTAAATATACAGTACACTATTGTTAACTGTAGCCACCATGTTGTACATTGTATCCCTATGACATTTTATCTTATAACTGGAGGATTGCACCTTCTGACCACCATCACCTATTTCACCCAGTCCCATACCCAACCCTTGGCAACCACGAATCTGTTCTCTGTATCTATGAGTTCTTTTTTTCCTTTAGATTCTATATATGTCATATCATATAGTATTTGTCTTTTTCTGACTTAATTTCACTTAGCATAATGCCCTTGAGGTCCATCTATGTTGTCCTAAATGGCGGGATATCTTTCTTTTTTATGGCTGAAAAATATTCCATTTTATATATATGTGTGTGTGTTTGTGTGTGTGTGTGTGTGTGTATACACACACACGTATAATACATCTCACACATTTTTATCCATTCATTCATTGATGAACACTTAGGTTGTTTCCATGTCTTGGCTATTGTAAATAATGCTGCAATGAAACATGGAGTGCAGATGTCTTTTTGAGATAGTGATTTCTTTTCTTCGGAAAAATACCCAGAAATGGCATTTTTAGATCATATGGTAGTTCTATTTTTAATTTTTTAAGGAACTGCCATAGTGTTTTCCATAGTGACTGCGCGAATTTACATTCCCACCAACAGTGCACAAGAGTTATCTTTTTCTCCATATGCTCGCTAATAGTTATTTCTAGTCTTTTTCCTAATACTGTAACAGGTGATATGTGATGCCTCACTGTGGTTTTGATTTGCATTTCTATGATGATTAGTGTTGTTGAAAACCTTTTCATGTATCTGTTGGCCATTTGTATGTCTTCTTGGAAAAATGTCTATTTAGATCCTCTTCCCTTTTTTTTTTTTTTTTTTGCGGTACGCGGGGCTCTCACTGCTGTGGCCTCTCCCGTTGCAGAGCACAGGCTCTGGACGTGCAGGCTCAGCAGCCATGGCTCACGGGCCCAGCCGCTCTGCGGCATGTGGGATCTTCCTGGACCAGGGCACGAACCCATGTCGCCTGCATTGGCAGGCAGACTCACAACCACTATGCCACCAAGGAAGCCCCCTTCCCATTTTTTAATCAGATTTTTTTTCTGTTGAGTTGGATGAGTTCTTTATATATTTTAGATATAAACTCATTATCAGATACGTGATTTGCAAATATTTTCTTTCATTCCATCATTTGCTTTTTCATTTTTTTGGTGGTTTTCTTTGCTGTGCGTAAACTTTTTAGTTTGATGTAGTCCCACTTGTTGACGTTTGCTTTTGTTGCCTTTGCTTTTGGTATCAAATCCAAAAAATCATTGCCAAGACTGATGTCCGGGAGATTACCTCTTATGTTTTCCTCTAGGAGTTTTATGATTTCATGTCTTATGTTCAGGTGTTTAATCCATTTTGTGTTGATTTTTGTGTGTGGTTTGAAATGGTGGTCCACTTTCATTCCTTTCATGTGGCTGTCCCAATTTTCCCAACACCATTTCTTGAAGAGACTGTCCTTTCCCGATTGTGTATTTTTGGCTCCTTTGTTGTAAATTAATTGACCATATATGTGTGGGTGTATTTTGGGGCGCTCTACTGTGTTCCATTGATCTATATGTCTGTTTTTATGCCAATACCAAACTGTTTGGATGACTGTAGTGTTGTAATGGAGTTTGGAATCAGAAAGTGTGGTGTGTCCAGCTTTGTTTTCTTTCTCAAAATTGCTTTGGCTGTTTTGGGTCTTTTGTGGTTCCATACCAATTTTAGGATTATTTGTTCTATTTCTGTGAGGAATGCCATTGGAATTTTGATAGGGATTGCATTGAATCTGTAGATTACTTTGGGAAGTATGGACGTTTTAACAAAATTCTTCCAGCCCATTAGCACTGAATATCTTTTGATTTATTTGTGTCTTCAGTTTTTTTCATCAGTGTCTTTTAGCTTTAATGTACAGGTCTTTCACTTCCTTGGTTAAATTTATTCCTAGATATTTTATTCTTATTGATGCAAGTGCAAATGGGATTGTTTTATTAATTTCTCTTTCTGATAGTTCATTATTAGTATATATAAATGCAACACTTTTTTGTGTACTGATTTTGTATACAGCAATGTCATTGAATTCATTGATTAATTCTAACAGTTTTTTTGGGTAGATTTTGTTTTGTTTCTTGGGTTTTTTTTAAAGATTTTTTTGATGTGGACCATTTTTAAATTCTTTATTGAATTTGTCATGATATTGCTTCTGTTTTATGATTTGGTTTTTTGGCCGCGAGGCATGTGGGATCTTAGTTTCCCGACCAGGATCGAACCTGCACTTCCTGCATTGGAAGGTGAAGTCTTAACCACTGGACCACAAGGGAAGTCCCCTGGGGTAGAGTTTCTAAGGGTTTTCTGTATATAGCATCTGCAGATAGAGACAGTTTTGCTTCTTCCTTTCCGATTTGGATGCCTTTTATTTATTTTTCTTGCCTAATTGCTCTGGCTTAGGACTCTCTATACTGTGTTGAATAAAAGTGGCAAGAGTGGGCATTCTTGTCTTGTCCCTGATCTTAGAGGAAAAGCTTTCAGTTTTTCACCATTGATGAAATGGTGATATTAGTGGTGGGCTGTCATATATGGTCTGTATTATGTTGAGGTATGTTCCCTCTGTACCCACTTTGTTGAGAGTTTTTCTCATGAATGGATGTTGAATTTTGTCAAATGCTTTTTCTGGTTTTATTGAGGTGGTCATATGATTTTTACCCCTCATTTTGTCATTGTGGTGTATCACATTGATTGATTTGCAGATGTTGAAACAAGTGAAAGTTTTCAGACAGTGCACAGTCTGGCCACCTGTGAATAATCACTCTCCTCCTTTTTAAAGCAAATGCCTCCTTTATTTGTTCAAGCCTCCACATTTAGATTTATTCTTAGTCACATTTGCGTATTTGCCACTAACTACGTAGAATCAATTTTTCTTTGTTTAAGAGTGGTTCTATTTTTTTTTTTTTTTTTTTTGTGCGGTACGTGGGCCTCTCACTGTTGTGGCCTCTCCTGTTGTGGAGCACAGGCTCCAGACGTGCAGGCCCAGCGGCCACGGCTCAAGGGCCCAGCCACTCTGCGGCACGCGGGATCCTGCCGGACCGGGGCACGAACTCGTGCCCCCTGTATCGGCAGGCAGACTCTCAACCACTGCGCCACCAGGGAAGCCCGTGGTTCTATTTTTTTAAATTAATTTTTATTGGAGTATAGCTGCTTTACAGTGTTGTGTTAGCTTCAACTGCACAGCAAAATGAATCAGCCATACGTATACTTATATCCCCTCTATTTAGGACACTACAGTGCATTAAGTAGAGTTCCTTGTGCTATACAGTATGTTCCCATCAGTTGTCTATTTTATACCTAGTATCAATAGTGTATACATGTCAATCCCAATCTCCCAATTCCTCCCACCCCACCGCTTTCCACCATGGTATCCATACATTTGTTCTCTACGTCTGTCTATTTCTGCTTGGCAATTAAGGTCACCTCTTCCATTTTTCTAGACTCCACATATATGCATTAATATATGGTGCTTGTTTTTCTGACTTAACTTCACTCTGTATGACACTCTCTGGGTCCATCCACATCTCTACAAATGACCCAATTTCATTCCTTTTTATGGTTGAGTAATATTCCATTGTATATATGTACCACATCTTCTTTATCCATTCCTCTGCTGATGGACATTTAGGTTGCTTCCATGTCCTGGCTATTGTAAATAGTGCTGCTGTGAACATTGAGGTACATGTGTCTTTTTGAATTATGGTTTTCTCAGGGTATATGCCCAGTGGTGGGATTGCTGGGTAGAATCAATGTTGTCTCAGTTACTAAAGTGCCTGTTTAGACATTCCCTTAACCATGAGAGTGATCTCCAGCCCTTTTTATTTGGAGAAATTCAAGGATGGATATGGAGCTCTCTGCTTCTAGAGTTGCTATTTGAGGCCGTTCTTTTTCCCATTTATTGTTTATTTACTGCTTGGGTGTTTTTTTTTTTTTAAATCTACTTTTTATTCTTAAATAAAACCATTAGAGAAAGGCAACAGTTTTGTGAACCGCATTTGTTTCTGATGTAACTAAGAAAGACAACGTGGCCTGGTATTGTGTTGCAGGGTAATACTGTCACTTAATGAGTGCTTTTAAGAGATCCCTTGAGATTGCTAGAAAGCAAGGGAACATAATCTGAAAAGGCACTGTATTAGTAGTAGATAGGTGGGGAAGTTGGTAGTCATGCATCCTGGATCTTAGATCTTGTTGGATCTTACATTCTAAGAAAGATTGGCTTTGATCAGTTTGCATAGGTGTGACCTTTAAGAAAAGCTGAATATCTCAAGCATCATCATGTTCATTATGCTGACCCTTTACTAGAAAGTTTTTTGAGCTAAGATTATCTTCTGTGATTTAGGGGCATGTTTTGGGGAGACGTTCTAAGTCTTGATTATCACTGGTGTGTAAAACCTCTTTCTTGTCTGTTGCTCATCTGCTATGTGATATTAGGTAGATTACGTTTATGGGATGAGAAAACCCAGGGTCATTATGAGATTGGGATACATGTTTGAAAAATTTAGTTTTTGCAAAAAGACAGGCTTTTATTCTGTTTCCTCTAGCTATTTCTGCAATAAAACATAAAATCCAAAATCTAAAGCAACTTGAATTCATAAGTGTATCTTATTTATTAGCAAATAGAATTATTAAAAAGTTAGATGCCTCTAGTTTTTCTTTGTTATTGTTGAAACTTTACAAGGAATTCGGTATAGTTGTAAGAAGTGAAGAATGACTGGAGAAACTAAAATTATAAATTAATATTGAGTTAAAACAATAATAGTAATAATTTATACTGATTAATCTAGTGCTTACTAAGGTCCAGATACTAATACAGAATGCTTAACTTGTGTTCTCTTCATTTCATCCTTATAGCAATCCCATGGGATCGGTATCATGATTTGCTGATGACAAAAGTAGGTTTTATATCTGTATCAAGGACAGAGAGTAGCAAGAGTGGAGCTAGGATTTTTGAATACAAACTTAGTGTGTCTGGCCCCAAAGCCTTTTCTAAGATCATGACCCAGAGTCTGGGAATGTGACAGTTAAGAGTCTTTGGTGAATGTAGAGTAAATTCTTATTTCTGACCATCTCGATCAGGAGAACTGGATTATGTTAGAACAGATCATTCTGTTCAGAGACCCTGAGGTTCTGGCAGTGTCATAACTGCTCTGTAGGCTTAGTCCTTGTCTACTACATGAGAAACAATTAAAAGCAAGTGATATACATGCTATTTGGATCATCAGTGCTTTGGTTTCACTGATTTTTATTAACTGTGTTTACACAAAAAGTAAGGTAAAAGCTTACTTTCTGAGACGCTCAAAAATGCCTTCAGAAATATTAATTTATAGAATATTTGTGAGCAGTCTGTTCATTTAATGAGTTTTGAAATATGTACAGATGCATTCAGAGCCTTGATAAAGTCCTATATTACTTCTTACCTAAGCCCTATATTAATTCTTACCTTTGCTTTCCATGTAGCAGTTAACATATACAGTGAAAAAATCCACAGCTATAATTAAAAATAATAATATTTTTTAAAGGATCTTATTTCATTTAGTATTCATTTTAAACATTTGTAAAAGGTTTCCTTAATACAGTTAATTGTCTACATTTCTTGTAGAACTGTCTTTTTCTCTCTTGGAATAGAATAAGTCTACCCGAAATAACCTTTCTCCACCCCCACCACTCTGCATTTTGGTCTGGCAAAACTCTGGAAATGAGAAACAAATGTAGATCAGTATTTCTCAGAGCCATGGAGTATTTTTGGTCTTTTTAGAAATAGGGGTGTCTTTTCCCCACAAAAAGTAGCCTCGAAAACCCTTTCTCCCAATTATACCATCTCTTCTACTTTTTGTTTTTATTGAAGAGTCAAGAATGTAGGATATAGAGGAGTAACTGGCCAGAGACCCTCTCTGGTCTAGTAGGACACAGCTGAGGTTTGGCTGGCCTGGCCTAAGATTATAATGTGTGAAGAAACTGTAAGTTGTGAAGATAGGGTATAAGGAAAGAATATGTGTAGATAACAAGGTCCAACCCAGGTTACCGGTTCTAGCAGCCAAGCAAGATAATGTGGTTGAGATGGGCTACAAAACTATGAAAATAAGGAGTAGTCATTGAGGTAAATTGGAGGTGGTCTAGATGGTTCCAGAACAGGATATGATGGCCATTTGTCTGGCAAGCATGGTTCATCTAAAAGGGGCTTTTGAAGCAGTGTAGTCAGTATCAAAGCCAGGAGAACATGGAAACCATTAAGATGATTGTAGGGATATTAGTGTAACCCTTTAGGCTTTCTAAAATACACTTTCATACACATTTTTGGTTTGCTCCTCACATGATTTATCCTTATTATATAGATAGAGGAGGCAAGTTACAGTGTCAAATTTAAGCCCCAAAAGCCCAGTTTGATTTCATCCTAGCTGTTTCTGCAGGGAGAAGAGTAGCAGAATTAAGGTGAGAGTAGCACCTTTTTGCAGGTAGAGGGAGTAGAAATACAGCTACTGGATTTGAGAGTGTTTTAAATGGAAAAGCTGCAGTAGAGTTAAAGAATAAGCTACTCCATATCACGTAGCTAAACACATAAATAAAATACAAGTATATATACATATAAAACTGTTTTTTTGATGAGAGCTTTTATTTTAATTTTTTTAAATTAAAAAATTTTTTTTTTTTTGGCTGCATTGGATCTTTGTTGTTGCGCGTGGGCTTTCTCTAGTGGCGAGTGGGGGCTACTCTTCATTGTGGTGTGTGGTCTTCTCATTGCAGTGGCTTCTCTTGTTGCGGAGCACGGGCTCTAGGTGCAGGGGCTTCAGTAGTTGTGGCTTGAGGGCTCTAGAGCACAGGCTCAGTAGTTGTGGCACATGGGCTTAGTTGCTCCTCAGCATGTGGGATCTTCCTGGACCAGGGCTTGAACCCGTGTCTCCTGCACTGGCAGGTGGATTCTTAACCATTGCACCACCAGGGAAGCCCTGATAAGAGCTTTTAAAAACAGCCCTCTCCGTCCTTTTTTTTTTAATGTGTGTGAGATCCTTATTTGATTCATAAATTGGTCTGTTTCAATCATAGTTTTGTTTGTGACCAAGTAGTTAAAAATAAATGTGAACATCACATAGCTTCAGTAATCTTTGCTTCATGCCTTGTGAGTGTGTATGTGTGCATGTGTATGACACACACGTGTGCATATGTATGGGTTCACTTCAGTCCTATAAAACTTTAATGTTGTTTATTGCAAACTGTGGTGATAAATGCCATGATAAAACAACTGGTGTTTAAATGCATCTACTTACACCACAGTTGATGGGAAGCTTCCATTTTGTATATTTGTGAGTATGAATGAGAAAGCAAAGTCTGCCTTGGGAATTTTATAATGAATATGAGCGAGATCCTGCCACAGGTAGTTATTAAAACGTCCCCTGAAGTCTTTTATGATGAATGATTGTGTCTGTGTCTGAGTCTCTGACCTTCCCTGAAGCCTCTGTTTTTTAAAGAAATCATCACTACCCGAAGCCATTCACTTATTAAAATTAAGAAAATAAATTCCTACTACAAGTTTTAATTTGTAGAGTTCATCTTCTGAATAACTCAAATAATTTTATAAATATTATTTGATGAATCTGCCCTTTTCTTCTCAAAAGGAGAAAATATGTATTGATGATTTAACTGTGTTACTATTTTTTTTTGTTTTTTTTGAAGAAGGGGTGAAATACATGTAAAGAAAAATAGGAAGGAAAAGATATGGAAATTTTGCTTATTAAACAAGTAAAAGTGTTGCTCTTGTCTTTTCCATAGAAAACTGTTTCATCATGAAAAACTTAAGATTTACAGCAGGAAAGAAAAAGATGATTAGTAAGATCCATGAGAAAGGGGAGGGTTCTTCTCAGACACAGAAACTGATATTCTATAATTACTTTAACAGGTGTTTACTTCAAAGTTTAGTTTGAAAAATGGGGTTACGTATTTGCATGTAATAAAAATTTTGTGAAAGTGTGTTGAATTTTTTTAATAGCTTGACTTAGAGCCAAGAAGAACAAAGGAGAAACTAAAATTTATTGAGTATCTACTGTCTGCTAGGAATTTTGGGATTGTGTTATCATTATATGTTATTTTATTTGACTGTCTCAGCAACCTTTCTCACTTTCTAAGTTTGTACTTTACCTTCACTTAACAGATGAGAAACAGAGGTCAAGTAACTTGCTCAGGCTTACATAGCTAGAGCTGGGGATTCGTAACACTTCAAACCCTTGTTCTTACTCCTATCAGATATCCTGCTGTCCACTAGGTTGTACTCTTTGTTCCCCTTGGCAGATGACCTTCATACGCTCTGATGCTAGTAATGTCTTTGTATTAGTTAGCTGTTGCCACAATAATGCTGCATAGTAACCATCTCAGAACTCAGTGGCATACAACAAAAAGAATTATTTCTCTCAGACATCTGTGAGTCAGCTGGGCCTCTTCTGATCTAGGCTGGCTCCTTGGGCTTGGCTCCAAGCTGGCGGTTGAGACCCGTTCTGCTCCTTGTATGTCTCATTCACCATGGATCAGAAGCTACACAAAGCTTCTTAGACAAAAGGAAAACAAGGTCAACTTCCTAATAAGCACATTTAACTCCTCTGCTCAGTGCCATTTCTGCCAACATTTCATTGGCCAGAACGAGTCATGCGGTTAAGCTCACTGTCAAGGATGAGGAAGAATACTCTGCCTAAGGTATGGGTAGGGGAAATGACTGTATTCTGAATAATAATTAACACTGCTAAACTCTTGCTGGACCTTATGAAGAAAATACAACAGGATAGGTAAACAAAGCTCTCTCTTAGTTAATGTCTTGTGAGGCTTCTTTTTTTTTTTTGCGGTACGCGGGCCTCTCACTGCTGTGGCCTCTCCCGTTGCAGAGCACAGGCTCTGGACGCGCAGGCTTAGTGGCCATGGCTCATGGGACCAGCCGCTCCGTGGCATGTGGGATCTTCCTGGACCAGGGCATGAACCTGTGTCCCCTGCATTGGCAGGCGGACTCTCAACCACTGCACCACCAGGGAAGCCCCTTGTGAGGCTTCTTTAAATACTGTAAGTTAGTCATGTCTATGAAAGAATTTTAGATTTTTATGTCTTAAAACTAAGTCCCTGGAAAATTAACATTTAGATTTTAAAAAAATTTATTTATTTTTGGCTGCATTGGGTCTTCGTTGCTGTGCATGGGCTTTCTCTAGTTGTGGCGAGTGGGGGCTACATTTCTTTGCAGTGTGTGGGCTTCTCATTGCGGTGGCTTCTCTTGTTGCGGAGCGCGGGCTCTAGGCACGTGGTCTTCAGTAGTTGTGGTGCGTGGGCTTCAGTAGTTGTGGCTCACAGGCTCTAGAGCGCAGGCTCAGTAGTTGGGGCGCACGGGCTTAGTTGTTCCGCAGCATGTGGGATCTTCCCGGACCAGGGCTTGAACCCATGTCCCCTGCATTGGCAGGCAGTGGAGAATTAACATTATTAATTGGCACTGTACTGAGCTGTAGATATCAGAAATCTTCTCATACAGTATTATTTTTGGTCTGGCCTACTGGAATGTGCTTTCTTCTGTTTTACTAACTGGAGTGAGGAAAGGCCAATTCAATGCTATGTAATGGGTTGCCTTTATTTTTGTCATTAGTATCTGTGTAATGATAAAGAATTAACATTACTTCCAATCCAGTAGTTAGGAGCATTAACATTTTACTTAGATCTCAATTTAGAGCCTAATCAAATTTGTTAGGAATGTTAACTATTTCAGTTCATTTAAACTTGGTCCATTAGAATAAGCTTCTAGATTGCCTTTTTTTTTTTTCAGCTTTTCATTATTGCCTGTTAGGAACCATTGCTTCCAGTTTACTTATGTGGATAAGACTGTTGACACAGGAAGAAATTTGGTTGCCTGGAAGAAATTTGAAAAAAGTTTCCTTAAACCAAGGAGAAAACCAAGGATGTTAGTCTGAGGGACTAACATGAACATTATTAGTTTGATACTGTGAGGTAGTTATAGGAAGCTTTGTTGTGTTAATAAAGACGGTCCTTGACTTTCTTTAGATTCAGTTTTGCAGAGGGGGTAGGGGAGTGAAAAGGCAGAGAGAGTGAATGATGTGAGTATTCTAAAATCTCAACACTTTTCAGGGTAAACAGAACTGATATTCCTAAACTCCTCTAGATTAAAAAGGAAGAGTAATGTCTAACCTTTTGGATATTGTGGTACTACCATTTGTTCTCCTTTCCCTTTCCCCTTGAAATAATATTTATTTTTTTAAATAAAAGTGAATTAATGATAAGTTTTGTGGTGAGAACTTTATAATTCTCATTTTGAAATTGTTGGAGACATCATGGAGTGTTACAAAGCCAAGACTGAGGATCACTGTGCTACTACTAGGTAAGGTGTCATTGAAGTGGTTAAAATTTAGAAGATAGGTTCACTAAACCTAATGTTCTCATAGATCCACTTATATTATGTCTTTTTGAATTACATACATTTTAAAAATAATAGTACAACTTGGTGCCTATGTTGTGTTTGGTTCAGCTGTACACACGGTTGGGCCAAGTTGTCGTCTTTCAGGGATCTTTTGGTTATAGGAGAGGATTGACACTCTGGATGTTAAGGAGTACTTGATACAGTACTTATTACAGAATTGAAAATTATAGCTAAAACCAACCTGTTTCTGTGTTGTAGCAATGTTTCTTTTAAGTTAGCAGGGGGCGTTTTACTTTAAAGGAATTAAACTCTTAACTCCATTATGGCAGAGCCCTTGCCTGTCGCATTCACCACTGTATCCTCAGACTAGAAGAATGAATGAGTGTTGCTGTAAAACATATAAGATATTCCCTCATTGTCAGTCTCCATCTACCCTTCTAGCTAATTTTATTTAGTCTCTATAATCAGAAATTTTAATGTGAGAATACACAGCCACAGTGGTTTTGTGTGAAGCATGTTTTAACAAGTTTATTCCAGAGAAATTTATGTCAGAAATTACACTTATAATTATCTATGAAGAAACTTATCTGTTTAGAATTTTGCCTGTAGAATTTTTTTTTTTTGATTCATAAATGAAATCGTTCTGCAGGTTTATCTTACATGGAAAGAGACAAGGGGGGAAGATTAATGAGCAACAGCAAATTACAGAGAAGCAGGAGACATCTATCATATGTGGAACTATAGCTTTATTATTAACTGTCAGGGTTGTTACACTAATAACTTTTAAAAATTTTTATTAAGGGATTTTACCTACTTGAATTCCCAAATAAATTGTTTCTGTTCTTTTATTCCTGGAAAATAAAATTTGATTTTTTAAAAGTTAAGAATCCTTTTTGTGCTTCTAAATTGTTTACACAATTGTTCTAAAAATTTACAGAATTATAAAAATATTCATGTTTACAAAAAGAGTGATTTTGCATCATGTTTTATCTTTGAATCATAGCCAGTGTTTTTTTAAGTGCTATATACTTTGTAGCACAGAATTAGATTTATATTTTTAAAAAGCACATAGACTAGTATGTTTCTAAATGATAGGAAATATTGGTGATCCCAGGATATGTGTAAGTTTTTTCTTTGATGGCTGACAATTTATATTGAGTAATTGTTTTATAGTGGCAATTTAGCTATGTAATCTAATATAAATTTAAATGCATTCGTTGTAATAGCATATTTCATCTTTCTTGTCTTATTTTCTAATTGAAGAGAAGGGGCAAAAGCTAAGTTTGTATGGTATTTAAATTCACTTGGATATAGTACTCAAGCATATTAGTCAATTTTTATCAGAAAAGATGCACTAAAGTTTTCCTGTTAAGGTTTTAAGGTTATTGATTGGAAAAGAGTTTTGAAAATATCTTTTTTGCCCCTATTTCCCCTATGTACCTTCTTGAAGTTTCTCTAAAATAGATTTTAAATGCCAATTAGGAGGTTGAGTATACTAAAATAAAAGCAAATGCAACAAAAATGGCCTCACCTTATGGTAGTTAGGCTTTTGAGAGAATAAGTGGAACCTTTGCTCTGAGCATGGCTTTGAGAAAGATATTCATCTTAATGAACACATTAATTAGAACCATAACTATTTATAAGATAATTAGAAACGAAGCTTGGTAAACTGAGCTTTTCCTGCAATTAATGGAGGATTAATTACTGGAGGTAATGAAGTGGATTTTTAAATGCATTAAGGTGAAGTACAGAGATGAGCAAGGCTTTGTGATAGTTGCATAATTATTTCAGGCTGTTTGAGCATAGCTCATATGAGATCATTAATAAGCATCATTGCATCGTTATGTATGCACTTAAAAAGACTTACCACCAAAATGACTGCCTAATTATTTCTAATTGGCAGGACTCTGTGTAGTCATTGAGCTGTTTGTAGCCATTTTAAGGTTCATTTAACTATCCTTGGGGCCATGTGATAGATGGAAAAAGCTTCAACTACATGCTGGCCTTGGCTGGCGCCGTTAATCAATTTTGGTGGGCTTCAGTTTAAATGCATTTGCTCATGCAAAGGTCAAAACCTGAAGTAGTCCAAGCAAAGTTTTGCTTTTTGAAGCCACTTGACTGTATTCATTAGCAATTAGTAAAATAATTGTGTCTGTCACTATATTTGGATTTCCATATGACTTGGTATTCTTTTATCGCTGTCCCTTCTTATTCCATATTTGCTACACTGGAAACCAAATATTCTTCCAACAAACCCTTTTAACGACTTCAGTGTACTGGCATATGTTAGGATATACTACCTTTCTTCATTCATTTGTTAGCTTAAACAGTGTAGTACATTTCAACACAATCATCTAATTTGCTCCTGATTGATTGCTGGTGAAAGTTTCTACCAAAGGACAACATTTTAGGGCTTTTAAGGACATCTCTAAGGAATTAGTCATTAAGCATTAAGAGAGGAAGTAAGAAGTAGTCAGATCGAATTTTGACATTTACCAGAATTTTGTAGCTAGAAGCATCTATATCTAAGATGTTGAAAGCAAAAAATATATATGTATTTTTTTCCCACTCCCCTGCCCCAGAGGCACATGATGCAAGCAGGTTGTGTGAGGGGGACAAGCGGTGTAATGTCTACACTTCTTTTTAAGGCTCCTTCTTAAGTAAGTATATTACTAATCTAGTGCTTTTATGGAATTAATTTAGGAATGTTTGAATGTTAATTTCAAATGATATATCTTTGTTTATAATATTATTGATATAAAGTTTTTAAATCTTTATTAGATTTAATGTGACATCCCATTAGCTAAGCATCTGTAAAGGTTTTCAATGAGCTTGTTGTCTTGTTACACATAATCATAACCATCTGTGGGATGTTGTCAAGGTATATATGCCATTAGAGTGGTTTAGAAAAACAGTGGTGAAGCAAATTGTAGGCTAATAAAATAAAGGTCAATTTATACCCTTTGTTATGAAAAATGTGGTTTTAATCATTTCCTTAATGTTAATGCTTAAGGTTAAAATTATTTATGCAGAATATTTTAAGGGATTGCCAACTTTATTGAAACTAGATGTGTGTATTTGGTTCCCTTAACAGTTTCATTATTCAAGAATTTGGGGGTTTAAATGTCAATCAGGCTGTGCATATTTCTTACGAACTGACTTAATTACTGTGGATTTTAGTCTATTGTTTCAGTATTTAGAAACAATATATTGAACTACTTAATCTCTCAGATAAATCAACCTGTCCTCTGCTAGAATTATGAACTTCTTTTTGGTTTTTTAATAATGCCTTTTGAGTATTTTTAACATATTTTAAGAGAAAGAGGACACAAAGCTAGCAAATGGATTGCTTGTTTACAATAAGTGTATTAAATTTTACAAACTTAGACTGTATCTTAATAGAATTTGTTTTGTGTTTGGTTATTAGGAAATGCCAATCTGTTTTTAAAGCATAGAATAAAAGAAAAAGAACAATTTGAAGATTGGGATAGAATACCCTTTTTATGTAATTAGAAATTCACAGTCTATACATTGATCAAATTGTCGCAATTGTTTTAGCCCTTTGACATTGTAAATTGAAATTTTAGATCTTGAATAAGGGCAAAATGTTAATGTTTCACTTCAAGTAAATCCTTTTTAATTTTTATAAGTCTGTGAAGAATGTGTTTATGAAAGTGCTATCAATAGTGTTCTAGAAAAGTGGAGCAGTTTTTTAATATTGTTGGCTTTAAATCTGCATATTGAGGTACACTGAAATGCAGTTTTATAATTTTACTCAGTAGATGTATTGGTATTTGCTAATTATAACATTATGAAAGGGAAAATATTACTGTAGGATTCCTATATACTTCAATTTCTTCAAGAGCATAGACATAATCAAGGCAACCATGCACATTGGGGCATGCCCTCATTTGCTAGTTTTTGGAACTGTGATACAACTATGTCAAGAAACCCTGGTTTGCGTACTGGAAGATAGGAAACTACTAGAGCAGAGAGAGGTGCGATGTCCAAGCTGAGTTCCCCTAAACTTATGAATCTACCTACTGTCAGACATGTGAGTGAGGCTATCCTAGACCAGGGGTTAGCAAACTAGAGTTTACTGGCTTGCTGCCTGTTTTTGTAAATAAAATTTTACTGGGACACAGCCACACTCATTTGTTTACGTTTTGTCTGTGGCTGCTTTCCTGCTACAATGGTGAAGTCTAGTAGCTGCTACAGAGACCTCATGGCCTGCAAGCCTAAAAGTTTTACTATCTGTCCCATTAAGAAAAAATTTGCTGATTATTGTCTTAGACCATCCACCCACACCCAAGCCATCAGGTGACCCAGCTGATCCCACTGACTACTGAGATTAATTGCCATCTGAGACCAGATAAAACTAGCTGATCTAGAAAATTGTGAGAAATAATAAATGTTTGTTGTTTTAAGCTTCTAAGTTTGGGGTACTTTATTATGCAACAAAAAATTAACTGATATAAACTGAAGTGGTTTTTCCATATGATTTGTTTAATCACTCAAATTTTGGCATTTGTATGAAAACATCTCATAATTTTTATTATTTTTATTATAGATTTTTAAAAACTTTGGCAAAGTTTTTTCATAAATTCTTTATTCAAACTATGAGCATAGTTTGAAAAGGGTTTATTTTATTAATTGATTACTATTCATTTAAATTGTAGTGTTTGCAATTTCGATTATCATTTTTCGTACAAGTGCCTCAGAATTTTTTATCTAGGTAATAACCACATTTAATTTCTTGGCTGTACAACTTGTAACTAGTTTGTTAGTTACATATTAGAGGAAATACCAAGTAGGCAAGACAAAAATGTTTTGGGGTGCTTTATTGCAGGGATTCACAATCCCTGGTCTGTGGCCTGGTACTAACTGGGCCGCACAGCAGGAGGTGAGTGAGCGAAGCTTCACCTGCTGCTCCTCATCACTTGCATTACTGCCTGAACCCCAACACCTCACCCCCACCCCCCCATCCGTGGAAAAATTGTCTTCCATGAAACTGATCCCTGGTGCCACAAAGGTTGGGGACCACTGCTTTATTGGATTTCTTGCATAACTAATGTGAGCATTTGAAGACATTTTCTTTAAACTTATCCTATTTTAAAAGTATTGCTACCATATTTTTGTTCTGATTGCCATTTTTAAAATATATTTGAGAAGATTGAGAATTACATTCTGAGAGAAACTTGGCTTTAGCCTCACATGCTTCTCTTGATTTACCTAATGAATGGGGTGGGTTTATTCCTACTGTTCTGACTCTAGTCTTTTTCATTATGAGCCTCATTTTCTATAGAGAATGCTACTCTGTCTCCATGTGGGTTGACTATTACAGTATAGGTCTCTGTACCTACAGTAGTCACGTGAAATAGTTGCCCACCAGCTACTTGTCAGAAGATATAATCTCAAACTCGGTGCAGTGCAGAACCTTTCAAAAGCTTTGCCAGGAAGAACCATATTATGGAGGAATTCTTGAAGGATATATATTGTATCTGTTTCTTTTTTAGTTTAAAATCCACTCCTTATTTAAGCCTGAATCTTATATCTGGACTCATCATATTGACCTTCTCTGGAATTGATTTAACTGATTGTCTTTTGGCATGTGGCCTATATTTAAGGAAGTTATTGCAAATTGCTCTGTGAAATTCATTAGATGGTTTATTTTAAGAATGATCTCAGGGTCAAGGATAGTTGTATCTGATTTGATAACCTGGTTTGTGTTTCTTCTATGAACATTATGTTCTTCCTTCTTTTAAGTTAGCTGTTGGAAAGTTGAAGCCATATTTTTGGTCTAATTCTAGCAAATCTAGGGCCTTATGTTCCTATTTGCATATTAACGTCTTTCCTGTTTCTGTGTAATTTTTCTTCTCTTTTCCTTTGTTCTTTCTTGTTCTCCCTATTAAAGTTTTATTTTACTTTATTTTTTGTATATATATATATATATATACACACACATACACAGTATATATATAATTTTTGGAACAATGTGTGAGGGTATAAATAAGAAATTATACATATGAAGTCCTTTGGTGCTTGAAGGATATATAGTGTATCAAACTTGAAAAGATAGGAGTTCACTTAGCCTATCTCTTTCACTGATAGCAATGAAACCTTTTGGACAGAATGCTAAAAGAAGCTACTTTATGGCTTGGAAACAATAGCAGGTAGATTGAAGAAGATAGTCAAAACTTGAAGATGACCCATATGTGCTGAGTTGCTCATTTTTGTTTCTTTTTTACTGTCCCAGATTTGACCATGGGAAGTCCTCTTTGCAGAACTGCACAGTGGGCAGCAGCAGCAAAAACTCTTAGAGAAATCTCTTATTTCTGGCTAGAAGAAGGGAAGAGTAGACCCCATGAGCCAGGGACTGTTTGGTTTTAGTTTTTTTGATTTTTTTTTTTTTTCACTTTTTCCCTTTTTCCTCTCCTGGCACTGACCTAAGGACAGCCCCAGATATGGCCTTTGGAATCTGTTATTATTTTCTTCATCTTTTCTCTCATTACTTTTTTTGCCTTAAGAGAAACACTATTCATGCAGAACTGCATGATGGCAGCACAGGCAGCTAAAACTCCAAGAAAAACTCTATCTTTCTTGCAAGAGGACTGGAAAAAGGAGCTCCTGGGAGCTGAAGAGTATGGAGCTAATATCAGAAAGGAGAGAACAGGAGAAAGAGATCCTCTTATTCTGTGTATGGCTGGCACAAGGTGTGGGCTTACCTCTGAGGTGCACATGCGTGCACAGACTGAAAGCAACACAACAAAACCTTTGAAAACTGAACTTACATTGGAACCACAAACCATAGAAAGTGAGGCAGAACTTTTGATCTAAACCTAACCAGGTTAATTGCCGGCTAAAACAAACAACAAAATCAACATTCTGCAAAGGGTTTTAACAGGACCCAGAGTTTTGCAACATAGTATTCCAAATGTCCAGGATATAGGGCAAAAGTACTCAGCATACAAAGAAGTAGAAAAATGTGACCAGTATTTAATGGAAAAGACAACCAATAGATGCCAACTCCGAAATGAACCAGATGTTGGAATTAAAGTCAGATGAAGACTTTTAACTATGTACGTGAGGTAAAGGTAAACCCTTTTGAAATTAATTGAAAGATAGAATTTCTCAGCAGAGATAGAAACTATAAAAGAGAACCATTTGGAAATTTTAGAACTGAAAAATATAATATCAGAAATAAAAGACTTACTGAATGGGCTCAGTATTAGAATGGAAATGACAAAGAGTCAGTGAGCTTGAACATGGATAAACAAATAATCCAGTCTGAAAAATAATGAGAAAAATATTAAAAAACAATTAATGAAAACCCGGAAACATGTGGAAGTTAACAAAATATCTAACATGCATGTAATTATAGTTCCAGAATGAGAAAAGAGAATCTGACAAAATATATTTCAACAAGTAATGGCCAAAATTTCCCTAATTTTACAAAAGATATACATTTTTAGAATTAAGAAGCTTAGTGAACACCAAATAGGATAAATTCAAAGAAAACCACACCTAGACATATCTGAATGAAACTGCTAAAACATATGAAGGAGAATTGTTTTAACTCTTCATGACGTTACTATTGAACAAAATATTTGTCTTTTTGATAATGTATCTATTGTACTTTGCTACTCAAATATGGATTACTATATTTTATATTGTGCTTAACTGGGAAAAATAAGAAATGAGGAAAAGTGTTTCTTATGCAATTATGAAGATAAAATTTTAAAGAACTTTTGCATGTTGTATTGAGTGAGACAGTAAAGGAAAATAAATATTTTTCTTTCCTCCAGTACATCTTTCCTCCAAACTTATTCAGAGTTAGCTGGTAGTTGGTTGATTTAATTGAATGCTCTAAGTTAAAAAGGTTAATTAGCATATGTTTATTCACATTTTAATTCAGGGAATGTGTTTCTGAGCCATTGAAAAGTTCCTAAAATTAAATAGTTATTCATAGGTTGTCATCTTTTAAGATGTTTAGTCTATTTTTTTTAGTGTTAAAGATGATTAGTAGTCTTCAGTTGCAATTGATTAATTATTTTAACACTTTGAGGTTAACATAAATATATTTGATTGGTGGGGCCAGAGCATATGGATCATTTTCTTATGACTCCGTCCTTCAGTGTTTATTCAGTTTTCCTAGCTGTGCAGAATCTGATGCTTTAACAAAGTAGGTACATGCTTCTCACTAAATATGAATTTGAAATTGTATTTATTTTTGATAAATATAACCTTAAAATATAACTGCTATTTTAAGGTTAACCTCAAGTTTTATATTCTCTATAAAGCCTTCCCTGACTACCCATGCTTACTTCCTATTTAGATTTTTATGTATATAAAACATCACTGAATATACATTAAGAATTTAACAAGAAAGTTAAATACAAATTTACCATATGAAACAGCACCATATGAACTCACTCTTAGGGATCTGCCGAAGAGAAATGAAAACATATATTCACACAAAGACTTGCATATGAATATTCTCGGCAGCATTATTTTTTACAGTCTAAAAGTGGAAACAACCCAAATGATCACCAACTGATGAATGGATAAAAAATGTGGTATAGTCATACAGTGGAATATTATTCAACAATGAAAAGGTACAAGCCCCTGGTATCTGCTGTGACTTGGATGGACCTCAAAAACATTATGCTAAGTGAAAGAAACCGGATACAAGAGATCACCTATTGTATGATTCCATTTATATGAAATGTCCAGAAAAGGCAAATTTGTAAAGACAGAACATAGATTAGTGATTGCCTAAAGTGGGGTGGGGGCTGGGGATTAACAGTAAATAAGTATGAGGGATCTTTTGGGGTGATGAAACATTCTAAAGCTGATTTATGGTGGTCGTTGCACAACTTGGTAAAATTACCAAAAGGCCAATGAATTGTACACATAAAGTGGATGAACTTTATAATATGTAAAATGTCTCAATAAAATGATTAAAAAAACAAAACAAAACCCAAGAGTGTGAGATAGTGTATTTATCTCTCCATTGGCATTGTAGCCACAAGACTTAATGCTTGGCATTTTGATAGATGCTTAAAAAAGGGTTGATTTAAGTTTTAAGTAGTTGAGCTTTCAAAATTAACCTGAGCCTAGTACCTAGGAAAATATTCCAGAAAGATGAGGCCCCATAAGATGAAGTTTATTTAATTAAAGCTTTTTATTCATATCAGATAACAGATAAAAGTGCAGAAGGCATAAGTGTTGAGCTCAATAAATTATCACAAAAAGCATATCTGTTAAAATAGTACTGAGGCCGAGAAACAGAATATTAAGAATACCCTTGAATCCCTGCTTATATTTCAGCTTAATGCTAAACTATTTTCCAAAGTGTTTTATACTCATTTAAATTCCCACTGGTGATGTATGAGTGTTGCTGGTGTTCCACATCCCTACCAGCATTTAATATTATCAGTTATTTTAATGTAACCATTTTGGTGGATAAGTAGTGGTATCTCTGTAGGTTTTAATTTTATTCCCCTGTTGACTAATGAAATTCAGCACAGTTTATGCATTTATTGGCCATTTGGATATTCTCTTTTATGAAATGCCTATTTAAATCTCTTATCTATTTTTTCTATATTAGGAGGTTGCTCTCAGTGATTTGTAGCAGTTTTTAAGTTTTTCTTTTTAATATATTCTGGTTATCAGCTCTTTGTTAATATGTATCTCAAATGTCTTCTTCCACTCTCTGGCTTGTCTTTTTACTCTTAAAATGGTCTTTTGATGTTCAGTACTTCCTAACTTTAATGTAGCTTTCCTTCCTGGGTGGTTAGTACTTTCTGTGTCTTTTTTCAAGAAATTGTTGCCTATCCCAACATCATGAAAAAATCTCTTAGAAAATCTGTTGTACCTTCAACATTTAAATCTGGAAATTATTTTTATGTGTGATAGTATGGTGTGAAGATTTTTGTTTTTGCTTTTGTTTTTTAATAATATAATTACTATTAAGTATATTGGAGAATAATTGCTTCACAATACTGTGTTAGTTTCTGTTGCACAATAAAGCGAATCAGCCATATGCATACATATGTCCCTATATCCCCTCCCTCTAGAACCTCCCTCCCATCCTCCCTATCCCACCCCTCTAGGTCCTCTCAAAGCACTGAGCTGATATCCCTCTGCTATGCTGCTGCTTTCCCACCAGCCAACTGTTTTACATTCGGTAGTGTATATATGTTGATGCTACTCTCACATTGCCCCAGCTTTCCCCTCCCACCCCATGTTCTCAAGTCCATTCTCTATGTCTACCTCTTTATTCCTGCCCTGCAGCTAGGTTCATCAGTAATATTTTTTTTCTTATTTTTTTTAGATTCCATATATATGTGTTAGCATATGATATTTGTTTTTCTCTTTCTGACTTACTTCACTCTGTATGACAGACACTAGGTCCATCACCTCACTACAGATAACTCAATTTCGTTCCTTTTTCTGGCTGAGTAATATTCCATTGTATATATGTGCCATATCTTCTTTATCCATGCATCTGTTGATGGACATTTATGTTGGTTCCATGTCCTGGCTATTATAAATAGTGCTGCAGTGAACATTGTGGTACATGTCTCTTTGAATTATGGTTTTCTCAGGGTATATGCCCAGTAGTGGGATTGTGGGGTCATATGGTAGTTCTATTTTTAGTTGTTTTTTTTTTTTTTCGGTATGCAGGCCTCTCACTGTTGTGGCCTCTCCCATTGCGGAGCACAGGTTCCAGATGTGCAGGCTCAGTGGCCATGGCTCGTGGGCCTAGCCACTCCGCGGCATGTGGGATCTTCCCGGACCGGGGCATGGACCCGTGTCCCCTGCATCAGCAGGCAGACTCTCAACCACTGCACCACCAAGGAAGCCCTATTTTTAGTTTTTTAAGGAAGCTTCATACTGTTTTCCATAGTAGTTGTATCAATTTACATTCCCACCAACAGTGCAGAAGGGTTCCCTTTTTACCACACCCTTTCCAGCATTTATTGTTTCTAGATTTTTTGATAATGGCCATTATGACCGGTGTGAAGTGATACCTCATTCTAGTTTTGATTTACATTTCTCTAATAATTAGTGATGTTGCGCATCTTTTCATGTGCCTCTTGGCCATCTGTATGTCTTCCTTGGTGAAAGGTCTATTTCGGTCTTCCGCCTATTTTTTAACTGTATTGTTTGTTTTTATGATATTGAGCTCCATGAGCTGTTTGTATATTTTGGAGATTAATCCTTTGTTATTTCATTTGCAAATATTTTCTCCTATTCTGAGGGTTGTCATTTTGTCTTGTTTATGGTTTCTTTTGCTGTGCAAGAGCATTTAAGTTTATTTAAGTCCCATTTGTTTATTTTTGTTTTTAGTTCCATTACTCTAGGATGTGGGTCAAAAAAGAGCTTGCTGTGGTTTATGTCAAAGAGTGTTTTACCTATGTTTTCCTCTAAGAGTTTTATAGTGTCTGGTCTTACATTTAAGTCTGTAATCCATTTGGAGTTTATTTTTGTGTATGGTGTTAGGTAGTGTTCTAATTTGATTCTTTTACATGTAGCTGTCCAGTTTTTCCAGCATCACTTTATTGAAGAGGCTGTCTTTTCTCCATTGTATGTTCTTGCCTCCTTTGTTATATATTAGGTGCCCATATGTGCACGGGTTTATCTCTGGGCATTCTGTCCTGTACCATTGATCTATATTTCTGTTTTTGTGCCAGTACCATACTGTCTTTGACTACTGTAGCTTCATGGTATACTTTGAAGTTGGGGAGCCTGATTCCTCCAACTCCGTTTTTCTTTCTCAAGATTGCTTTGGCTATTTGGGGTCTTGTGTTTCCGTACAAATTGTAAAATTTTTTGTTCTAATTCTGTGAAGAATGCCATTGGTAACTTGATAGGGATTGCATTGGATCTGTAGATTGTTTTGGGTAGTATAGTCATTTTCACAATGTTGATTCTTCCAATCCAAGAACATGGTATATTTCTCCATCTGTTTATGTTATCTTAGAGTTCTTTCATCAGTGTTTTATAGTTTTCTGTGTACAAGTCTTTCACCTCCTTAGGCAGGCTTATTCCTATGTATTTTATCCTTTTTGTTGCAGTGGTAAATGGGAGTGTTTCCTTAATTTCTCTTCTGATTTTTCATTGTTGGTATATGCGAATGCCAGAGATTTCTGTGCATTAATTTTGTATCCTGCAACCTTAGCAAATTCATTGATTAGTTCTAGTAGTTTTCTGCTCGCATCATTAGGATTTTTTATGTGTAGTATCATGTCATCAGCAAACAGTAACAGTTTTACTTCTTCTTTTCCAATTTGGATTCCTTTCATTTCTTTTTTTTCTCTGATTGCTGTGGCTTGGACTTCCAAAACTGTGTTGAGTCAGAGTGGTGAGAGTGGACATCCTTGTCTTGCTCCTGATCTTAGTGGAAATGCTTCCAGTGTTTCACCTTTGAGTATGATGCTTGCTGTGGGTTTTTCATATATGTCCTTTATTATGTTGAGGTAGGTTCCCTATATGCCCATTTTCTGGAGAGTTTTTATCATAAATGGGTGTTGAATTTTGTCAAAAGCTTTTCTGCATGTATTGAGATGATCATTTGGTTTCTGTTCCTTAATTTGTTAATGTGGTATATCACATAGATTGATTTGCATATGTGGAAGAATCCTTGCATTCCTGGGATTAATCCCACTTCATCATGGTGTATGATCCTTTTAATGTGCTGTTGGATTCTGTTTGCTAGTATTTTGTTCAGGATTTTTGCATCTGTGTTCATTAGTGATATGGGTCTATCATTTTCTTTTTTTTGATATCTTTTCCTGGTTTTGGTATTAGGTATTTGGTATTAGGGTGATGCCCATTCTGCTTTGTAGAATGAATTTGTGAGTGTTTCTCCCTCTGCAGCTTTTGGAAGAGTTTGAGAAGGATTGGTGTTAGCTCTTCTTTCAATGTTTGATAGAATTCGCCTGAGAAGCCATCTGGTCCTGGACTTTTGTTTGTTGGAAGATTTTTAATTACAGTTTCAATTTCATTACTTGTGATAGGTCTGTTTATATTTTCTAATTCTTCCTGGTTCACTCTTGGAAAATTGTACCTTTCCAAGAATTTGTCCATTTCTTCGTGGTTGTCCATTTTATTGGCATATAGTTGTTCGTAGTAGTCTCTCATAATCCTTTGTATTTCTGTGGTGTCAGTTATGATTTGTCCTTTTTCATTTCTAATTTTATTGATTTGCATCCTCTCCCTTTTTTTCTTGATGAGTCTGGCTAATGGTTTATCAATTTTGTTTATCTTCTCAAAGAACCAGCTTTTAGTTTTATTGATCTTTGCTATTGTTTCCTTCATTTCTATTTTATTTATTTCTGCTGTGATTTTTATGATTTCTTTCCTTCTACTGACTTTGGGTTTTCTTTGTTCTTCTTTCTCTAGTTTTAAGTGTATGGTTAGATTGTTTACTTGAGATTTTTCTTGTTTCTTGAGGTGAGAATGAAGTGCTATAAATTTCCCTCTTAGAACTGCTTTTGCTGAGTCCCATAGATTTTGGGTTGCATGTTTTGTTTGTCATTTGCTTCTATGTATTTTTTAATTTCTTTGATTTCTTCAGTGATCTCTTGGTTATTTAGTAGAGCACTGTTTAGCCTCCCTGTATTTGTATTTTTTACAGCTTTTTTCCTGTAATTGGGTTCCAGTCTCATAGCATTGTGGTCAGAAAAGATGCTTGATATGATTTCAATTTTCTTAAATTTTCCGAGGCTTGATTTGTGACCCAAGATGTGATCTGTCCTGGAGAATGTGCTGTGTTCACTTGATAAGAAAGTGTATTCTACCACTTTTGGGTGGGATGTTCTATAAATATTAGTTAAATCTATCTGGTCTATTGTGTCATTTAAAACTTGTGTTTCCTTATTTATTTTCTGTTTGGATGATCTGTCCATTGGTGTAAGTGGGGTGTTAAAGTCCTCTACTGTTCTTGTGTTAATGTTGATTTCCCCTTTCATGGTTGTTAGCATTTGTCTTATGTACTGAGGTGCTTGTATGTTGTGTGCATAAACATTTATAATTGTTATATCTTCTTCTTGGATTGATCCTTTGATCATTATGTAGTGTCCCTCCTTATCTCTTGTAACATTCTTTATTTTAAAGTCTATTTTATGTGATACAAGTATTGCTACTCCAGCTTTCTTTTGATTTCCATTTGCATGGAATATCTTTTTCCATCCCTTCACTTTCAGTCTGTATGTGTCCCTAGGTCTGAAGTGGGTCTCTTCTAGACAGCAAATGTATGGGTCTTGTTTTTGTATCCATTCAGCCAGTTTATGTCTTTTGGTTGGGGCCTTTAATCCATTTATATTCAAGGTTATTATTGATATGTATGTTCCTATTACCATTTTCTTAATTGTTTTGAGTTTTTTTTTTTTTTTTTTTGCGGTACGTGGGCTTCTCACTGTTGTCGCCTCTCCCGTTGTGGAGCACAGGCTCCGGACCCGCAGGCTCAACGGCCACAGCTCACGGGCCTAGCTGCTCCGCAGCATGTGGAATCTTCCTGGACCGGGGCATGTACCCATGTCCCCTGCATCGGCAGGCGGACTGTCAACCACTGCGCCACCAGGGAAGCCCCTTGAGTTTGTTTTTGTGGGTGTTTTTCTTCTTTTGTGTTTCCTGCCTGGAGACGTTTCTTTAGCATTTGTTGTAAAGCTGGTTTGGTGATGCTGAATTCTCTTAGCTTTTGCTAGTCTGAAAAGCTTTTGATTTCTCCATCGAATCTGAATGAGATCCTTGCTGGGTAGAGTAACTTTGGTTGTGGGTTTTTCTCTTTCATCACCTTAAGTATATCATGGCACTCCCTTCTGGCCTGCAAAGTTTCTGCTGAAAAATCAGCTGATAACCTTATGGGGGATTCCCTTGTATGTTATTTGTTGCTTTACCCTTGCTGCTTTTAATATTTTTTCTTTGAATTTAATTTTTGTTAGTTTGATTAATATGTGTCTTGGTGTGTTTTTCCTAGGGTTTATCCTGTATGGGACTCTCTTTGCTTCGTGGACTTGATTGACTATTTCTTTCGCATGTTAGGGAAGTTTTCGACTATAATCTCTTCAAATATTTTCTCAGACCCTTTCTTTTTCTATTCTTCTCTGGGACCCCTATAATTCGAATGTTGGTGTGTTTAGTGTTGTCCCAGAGGTCTCTGAGATTGTCTTCAATTCTTTTCGTTCTTTTTTCTTTATTTTGCTCCTTGGCAGTGATTTCCACCATTATGTCTTCTAGCTCAGTTATTCATTGTTCTGCATCAATTATTCTGTTATTGATTCCTTCTAGTGTATTTTTCATTTCAGTTATTATGTTGTTCATCTCTGTTTGTTTGTTTTAGTTCTTCTAGATCTTGGTTAAACATTTATTGTATTTTCTCAGTCCGTGTCTCCATCCTATTTCCGAGATTCTGGATCATCTTTACTATCATTACTGTGAATTGTTTTTCAGGTAGATTGCCTGTTTCCTCTTCATTTATTTGTTTGGATTTTACGTTGCTCTTTCATCTGTAACATATTTTTTTGTTGTCTCTTTTTTTTTTTTTTTTTTTTTTAATGGGTGGGATTGTGTTTCTGTCTTACTGGTTGTTTGGCCTGAGGCTTCCAACACTGGAATTTGTAGGCTACTGGGTAGAGGTGGGTTTTGGTGCTGAGATGAGGAACTCCATGAGACCTCACTCTGATGAATATTGCCTGGGGTCTGAGGTTCTCTGTTAGTTCAGTGGTTCGGACTCAGAGCTCCCACTGCAGGAGCTTCAGCCCCACCAATGGCTCATGAACGAATATTCTGCAAGCTGCGTGGGATGGCAAAAAAAAAAAAGAGAGAACAATAACAAAGTAAAAATTAAAATTAGAGTAGGAAACTAACAGATATGTTAGAAAGAATATAAAAATAAAAATATAGATGAATCAACAACTGGAAGGTACATCAGTACCAGAATAGTAAAAAAGAGGAGGGAAAAGGAAAAAAAAAAAAAGAAAGAATAAAAAGGGCAGAAAAGGCCTTGGCTGTGGAGGGCAGGGCCTGAGCCGGGGGCGAGGTTTGGATGGTGGGCGGGGCCTATGCTTAGGACCCACAAGGCTGGAAAAGGCCCTGGGGGTTGTGGGGGGTAGGGCTTAGGCTCAAGGAACTGATGGGGCCCAGGCATGCCCCCCACCCCTGATCTCAGAGGGCACGGGACCTCACCTGGGAGCCCAGCAGGCTTCCTGTGCTCAAATGGGCAGGGCAAACATGCTCCTCTCCTCTCCTGCTCCTCCAGTCTGGGAGGGCCCCTACCCCCTGCAACTCCTGATCTCCCCGGCCTCCCTCCTATGTCCCCAGGACCAGTGCAGCTGGGGGGGTGGGGGCCTTGGAGGGCAGGGGACCGGCCTGGGAGCTCAGCAGGCTCCCTGGGCCCGAGTGGGTGGGGCAGACTCCCTCTTGCTCCTCCCGGATGGCTTCTCCCCCTGCCTCTGCTGATCTCCCCAGCCTCAGGGGCCCTGATCCTATCTGGACTCCACGTCTCCTCCCCACTCAGTCCCCCCACATCCTATCTACCGGTTCACGTGGGGGTTCCTCCCATTTCCTTGGGCATCAGAGTCCTTCACCAGCAGGCGGCAGGCACCCTAGTTGTGGGGAGATGCTAACTCTGCGTCTTCCCACACCGCCATCTTGACTCCCTTGTTTTTGTTTTTTAATGGTCATCTAATTGTTGACTTAGTACTGCTTATTGAAAAGACTTTCGTTTTTTCACTGCGTGTTAGAGCTCTTAATCAAGTGTCCATATATGCATGGGGCTTATGAATTCTCTGTTCTGTTCCATTGATTTATTTATCTATCCTTACATTAATACCATACTATCTTAATTACTGTTGCTTAAATCAAATCTTGGTATCAGGTAAATCCTTCTACCTAGTTATTTTTCCATAAGCATATATTGGCTAATTTTGACCATTTATATATCTATATAATTTTTCGAGTCATCTTGCCTATTTCTAAAAAAAAAAAAAAGAAAAGAAAGGAAAAAAGAAAATGCTGGGATTTTGATTGGGATTTTATTGATTCTGTAAGTCAATATAGAGAGAATTGACATCTGATTCTCTGTTTTTATGTGGGTCAAAAGTTTGTTCATTTAATTTAATTTTTCAGGTTTTTTCACAGGGGGTTGTTTCTAACACCTTATCTTTTTGATATCATAGATTCTGCTGTGATGCTACCTTTTCCGTTCTTGATAGTATTTATGTAAGGCTTCTCTCTGTTTTTATTGATCAGTCTCACCAAGGATTCATCAATTTTCTTTTGGTTTTACTGACCTTTCTCTTGTTTATTTTCTAATCATTTATTTTGGCTTGAATTATTATTTTCTTCCTCTCTCCTTTGAATTTAATTTGCTGTTCATTTTTTAATAAATTCTTGAGATGAATGCTTAAATTCTTTTTTAAAAATATATCCATTTAAAGCTGTACATTTTTCTCTAAGAACAACTTTAACTGTATCCCATACATTTCAGGTACTATCATTATAATTTAATTAAGCATATTTTCTTATCTCTATTGTGATGTCTTCTTTGATCCATGGGTTTTTTAAAAGTGCATTTTGCAATTTCTATACATAAAGCTTTTTTTTCTTTTCATTTATCTTTCTGTTATTGTTTTCTAGCATGATTTTATTTTGGTCCTTTACTCACAGAACATATTCTGAACACTTTCAATCCTTTGACATGCACTGAGACTGCTTTTATGGCCCAACGTATGGCCAATTTTTGTAAATGTTATGTATGTATCTTAAAGGAGTGTGTATATTTCTAGTTATTAGTAGAATTGTTTTGTATATACTGATTAGGTCAAATTCGTTAATTTTGTTCAAATATTCTATTACCTTACTGATCATTTTGTCCATTTGTTCTCAGTTACTGAGAATTATGTGTTATATCTTCTTGCTTTATATTAATGTATCTTGAGGCATGTATTATTATACATGCCTACAAATATAGAATTGTAATTATCTTAAGATTTTTCTCATTATCAAATGTCTGTCTTCTGTTTTAGGAAACGCTTTTGGCCTTAAAATCTAGTTTGTCTGATATTGAATATTTTGGTTAGTGTTTGCCTGGTAGATCATTTCCTATCCTTATACTATCAAACTTTCTATGCCCTTGTGTTTTATATGTGTTTCTTGAAAGCAACATTTCATTTTGTTTTTTTTTTTCCATTGCTTGGTTTTTAATTGGAATTCTAGCCCTTTATCTGTGATAACTTTGCAAAGTTTTCTCCCAGTTTGAGTCAAACTATCTTCTATCTAGAATTTTGGTCATAATCTGAGAGCCTTTTCCTATACCCTGGTTATAGGAGAATTCACCCATGTGCTCTTCTAGTACTTTTTTGAGTTTTATTTTTACATTTAGATCTCTGATTCATTTGGAGTTTCTTCCCTGCATATGGTGTGACGAATATATCTAATTTTATTTTCTTCCAAATAATCATGCAGTTACCCCTAAATCATTTTTTTAAAGACTGTCTTTACTGCAGTGGTTATCACCTTTATCATATACTAGATTTGCTGTGTAGTTGGGTATATTTCTGGACTTTCTGTTCTATTCCTTTTGTTTGTCTGCGTGTTCATGTGCTGGTACAAGTTCGTTCTAATTATAGAGGCTTTGTAGCACGTTTTAATGTATAGTAGGTCTATTCCGCCTTGAGAATTCTTTGTTTTTTACTGTCCTAGCTATTCTTGGATATTTATTTTTCCATATCTATTTCAGGTTCAGCTGTTAGGTCCATAAAAGTGCTCATTGGAATTTTTACTGGGATTGCATTAAATTTGTAAAATAGCTTAAAAAACTGACACCTTGATGAAGCTGAGATGGCCTGATGGACGACAAGGAATGTCTTACCATTTGTTTCAGGTTACTCATGTGTGTTTCATGAGTGCTTTACAGTTTTGTTTTTTTTTTTTAATTAGATTTTGAACATTTTTTGTTATGTCATTCCTCTATATTTATGTTTTAAATTGCTGTTGCAAATGGAGTTTTTACCCATTATGCCTTCTTACTGGCTATTTGCACGTACCAATGCTATTGATTTTTTTTAATAGATCTTTATTGGAGTATAATTGCTTCACAATACTGTGTTAGTTTCTGTTGTGCAACAAAGTGAATCAGCCATATGCATACATATATCCCCATATCCCCTCCCTCTTGAGCCTCTCTCCCACCCTCCCTATCCCACCTTTCTAGGTCATCACAAAGCACCGAGCATATTAATTTTATATCCCAAATTATTTTTGAGATGAGCTGTTTCCTTGATGAATTTTTTTTTGAAATCCTTTTTGAATGGTTTAATTTATATTTTTTCTCTAGGGTTTTCAAGTATAATATCTGCAAATAGAGATATTTTTATTTCCATTTCATATGCCTCTTATTGTTTTGTCTAGTCCAGTTGCACTGACTAGTACTTCCAGAATAATATGTCTATGTAGTTTTTTAAATTGAACATTTTATTTTGAGATAATTGTGGATTCGTATGCAGATGTAGTAAGTAATGGAGAGATCCCATGTATCCTTTTTCCAGGTACCCCAATGGTAATACCTGTACTACAATATCAAGAGCAGAATACTGACAATGATACAGCCAAGATAGAGAACCATTATATCACCACAAGATTCCCTCATGTTGCTCAGTTTATTAGTCACATCCACTTTCTTTCCTTTTGCTTGTATCCGCTTCTTAAATCATGACAACGAATATGTTCTTCTTTTCTATGATACTTGTCATTTAAGAATGTTATGTAAATGGAATTGCACAATTTGGAAACTTTGGGATTGGCTTTTTTCATTTAGCATATTTCCCTGGCGATTCATCCTAGTTGTTGCATGCATCAATAATTTGTTCTGTTTATGGCTGGGTAGTATTCCATGGTATGGCTATACCATCATTTGTTTAACTGTTTACCCATTATGTCTGAATTATTTACATGTTTTGGCTATTATGAAAAAAGTTGCTGTGATAATTCATGGAGAGATTTTTGTGTGAACATAAGTCTTCATTTCTGTGGATAAATGCCCCAGAATACAGTTGTAAGATCATAGTAGCTGCATGTTTAATTTTGTAAGAAACTGACAAACTGTTTTCCATAGTGATTGTACCATTTTACATTCCACCTAGTACTGTATGAGCCATCTAGTTTCTCTGTATCCTTGCCAGCATTTGAGGTTGTTACTGTTTTTTTACTTAAGCCTTTCTGATAGGTATATAGTGATATTATGATTGTAATTTTAATTTCCCTAATGGTTAGTGATGTTGAACAACTTTTCATGTGTTTGTTAGCTGTATATTCTCTTTGGTGAAACTTCTGTTAATGTGTTTTGTTTGTTTTCTAATGAAATTTTTACTTTCTGTTTTAAGAATTCTTTATATATTCTAGGTGTTAGTCCTTTGTCAGATATGTGGTTTGCAGATATTTTCCCCCAGTCTGTAGCTTGTCTCTTCATTCTCTTCACATGGTCTTTCACAGAGCAAAAGTTTTAAATTGTGACTATGTCCAGTTTATCAATTTTTCCTTCTATGGATTGTGTTTTTGGTATCAAATCTAAAAACTATTTGCCAAGCACTAGATTCTAAAGCTTTTTCTATTATGTTTGCTTCTAGAAGTTTTACAGTTTTATGTTTTACATTTAAGTCTCTGATCTACTTTGAGTTAATCTTTGTATAAGGTATGAAGTGTAGGTCAGAGTCCTTTTTTTTTTTTTTTTTTTTTGCCATGTGTGTATTTTTAAAAGCTCCTCAGATGACTGATGAGTGGCCACAGTTGAGAATCATTGAAATAGATGATCAACAAAACCATTTCGGGTCCTGAAAGTTTATGAAATGCTCTTCTCAAAATGTATTGAGGAGCACTATATGTTAATTAGGACTCTAAGGACAAGGGAGCAAAATGAATTTGGTGAATGTGGCATAACAAGGAACTTTCTTGGAACTTAATTAGAGTCAGAATTCTGGATACATGAGAGAAACTCCTATCATCTGGGGGAATTGTCTGTATTTGGGAGGGTGTGATGGCAGAGTGATCCCAGAGTGGAGAAGATGCTGCAGATTACAGCTTTTTGTGTACTGAATTACTTTCTCAATTCCTTGCATAAGGTTGGGAATACATGCATTTTTTTGTTGAAAACTAATGATAAAAAGACTTCACTTTATTGAAACTTTATAAGTTTTTCTAGGTGTTCTAGTGTAAATAGTTTATAGTGTTATAACTTATCTGTTAGTTATACATATGGTATTTTATTAGGAAGAAGAGAAAATATCATTAATTTCTAATATTTAATTTAGATACATGGAATATAAATTAGATAACAAATATTTAAGTGAATTTATTAAGGAAAAAATTAAATAGTCATGCAAGATTAGATTGGAAGAAAGGGAAAAATTGAGAAAGTATATGAGTTTATTCATTTTTAACAAATATTTGTCTTTCTGACAGGTACAGTTCTAGGCACTTGGGATATGTCAGTAAATAAAAGAAATTGCTCTTGTAGAGCTTAATTTCTAGCAAGGAGGATCGTCAATGAACAATAAATATAATAAGTAAATTATATAGATATTAGGTTTAACGCAGTGAAAAAAAGAAAAACAGAACAAGGTGTGGGACATTGGGAGTTGTGCAGGTCGGGGAGAGGTTGGGTTTCAATGTTTAGCAAAGTGGAAAGGATAGAATTTAATGAAAAGATGACATTTTGGCAGAGATTTGAAGGAGATGAGGGAGTGTGAGATGTCTGGCAAACAGTAAGACAGTGGGAAGAGCCGGTGCAAAGGCCATAAGGCAGGAAGGTATCTAGTATGTTTCTATATTTTGAATTTTGTAAGTTAATCACAAATCACTTACAAAGTTCATAATGTCAAACATATAACCGAGACTTAATGAACATAAGCTAATTTTATAAATACATTTTCTTACGGTGGTAGGGCAACTCCTCATCTGGGGTTCATATTGCCTTGTCAGAGGGCCTGAGATTATGAACTTTGTTTTAAATCCCTTCATAACACAGTTCTTCTTGATGTTCTGAACTCTGGCTTACTCAGGCCCAGACATGAGTACTTAAGGCAGTCCTAGGTTTCCTCAAACTCCCAGAGTTAATATTGTAGCCTGAGTGTAATGGAAAATACTTGGAGAATTTGTGTGGAAACCTTTTTTATTTTCACCTTTTTTTTGCTCAAATTGAGTGTTTCACTTTCAGGGAAAGAGTGGTTCAAAGAATAATTAGGATTCCTTTTTTTCTGATTTAATAAATTTTGAATACCATTCCTCCTTTAAGGATAGGTATTTCAGCTTTTATTTTTCATGAGTAGCAAGTGTTTTTTTTTTTTTTTAAGGAAGTTCAAGCCCAGTTGTATTCTGTTTTTACTAATGACTTGAGGTATATCAATTATGACATCGTATACTAATGTGTATAGTAATGTAGTTATAGAGTGTGTTTTTAAATAGTAGGCTGTGTGGTCCCACACTATTCTGATTTGATGGTTCCCAGTATCTGATTTTTAAGTCAATTCCATATTGTCCTATATTAAATTGTCAATTGTCTCTACCTCCAATTCTGGCACTCCCTCCACGTTAATCTGTATTAATGCAGAAAAATGTAAGTAATTTAATAGGAAAATAGCTTACTTTCTACTTAATTATCTGTAAGAAAAGCTCTGTGTGATAATTTGAAGATTTTGAAAATATGTTTCAAGAGAATAGACTGGTTTTTATTTCTTATTATTTTCAAGGGAATAAACTGGGTTTTAATATTCTTTATTTTTTAACACCAAGTTAAAATGACACTTGCAAAGTTATTTTAAAAAATATGTAACCTCTTTTTCCCTTAATCAGTAGTGAAAAAGGAAATGAATGATGACTTGAAAAAAGAAATACCTTTGTATTATCTGTGTAAGTTGATCTTCTAGTGAACTTATGGTTATTCATTATAATACTGATTTAGTTAGGAAATTATGTTTTTGCTTGTCTTATTTAAAAGGGAAAATAGCTTAAAATAGACATAATTATATATTGAAGCCATTTCTTTTTATCAAGGACCTTTGAAAACAAAAGGAGTTATATAAAAGTAAAAAGTAAAATGATAATTTATAAGTTTGAGCCTAAAAATCTCTTTTTGGTTTTATCGTTTATAAAAAGCCACACATGCTAGGTACTATTGAGATGGGGTATCACTTTTAGGTTTACATTTTTTTCTTGTTGATGCTATTTCCAATAGTATGCAATCAATTATTTATACCACATCTTGAACTTGAATTTGAGAATACCTTTATCAGATCACTTTGGGAACATGCAGGATAAAGATCCAGAGGGAAAACCAGGAAAATGTATGACTTTTGAATTTTCAATTAACTATAGATGTCCTTTTACATTTCTACCTTGCCTTTGTTTCTTCTTGTATCTTGGAACAACACCTTAAAGACATAGACTCTATCTCTTTCTAAAAAAACTCCTTTGTTTCCTATTATACTGTTTATTGTGGGGGAGGGGAACCCCCACTAGGATTATTATTATTATTATTATTTTTTGCATTACGCGGGCCTCTCACTGTTGTGGTCTCTCCCATTGCGGAGCACAGGCTCAGCGGCCATGGCTCACAGGCCCAGCCGCTCTGCGGCATGGGGGATCTTCCCGGACCGGGGCACGAACCCGTGTCCCCTGCATCGGCAGGCAGACTCTCAACCACTGCGCCACCAAGGAAGCCCTAGGATTATTTTTAAAGTACTGACACCAAATCAAGAAATAAACATACGCCTTGATTTCAGATATTCTTGCTTCTTGTAACTGAGCATACAATACAGTACAAAATACAATAATGCTGGTTGTATTTTCTTGATCCTGTTCTTAATTTTTTATTTATTTAGTTTTTGGCCACGCTGCGTGGCTTGTGGGATCTTAGTTCCCCGACAAGGGATTGAACCTGGGCCCTCTGCAGTGAAAGCACCATGTCCTAACCACTGTACTGCCAGGGAATTCCCAGATCCTGCTTATAAAATATGGTGACCATTGAGATAAGTTTCATGCCCTAGGTGTCTTGCTTTCTTTGATATTACCATTAAATAAGCCTTTGTTTGGCAGTTAAAATATTGACATAAGCAATTTAGGACTTTTTCACAGATTTGGAAGAGAAGCAGAAAACAAGGGAATTGGAAATCTAACTTAAAGGCAGCAGAGTGCAATCTAATTTGTAAACTCTCAGTCTGTCCCTCTTAAATTTATTTCATGTAGTTGCATTGAATGAAGTCTTGCAGCAAATTGCTTGAGGCTTTTTAAAAATAAGTTTTAAAAAACATTTTTAGTAAATAACTTAGAACTAAACTGTTTAGTGTCTTAAGTTCTTTCAGCTTTATAATAATAGAATTTGCTATCTAATAAAAGGATAGTAAGATTTTTCTTCCTATTAGTTTTTATATATTGTGAATAAGGAAGAAATCTTTTAAAGGAAATTTTAATTTAAAAAACCTTTAATTATCGTGAGGTAGAGTGATCTGTATTTTTTCCTCTTTTATTTTTGAACATAAATTAATTATTATTAATGTTAATTATAAACACAAAGTTATCAGTTATATTTTACGATTATGTTTATTGCTTAAAAAATTTGTTTGATACAGGGATTCCACGAACACTTAAAAATTTTCATGTACAGATTTAACTTTTGCAAATTAGAAAGTGTGTTAAGTTGATATTTTTTTATTTCCAAAAATAGGATGACAAAATTTAAATCCATGTTTAGTAATTTAAATTTGTGCAAAACAGCCTTATTTCAAATGAAAGAAAATTTTGAAGTTTAGTGTCTTTGATACCTAAATGGAATGCTACATTATTTAGCTAGGTGAAGAAAGTAAAATTTAAGGTCCTAGTTTACTCAGTTGAGAAGCAAGTACTTTCCTCTCTAACTCTCCCCAGCACATACAGGCAATGCAGGAATTTGCTTCATTGTTCTATTTTAGTTTGGAAAATTATCATTTTCTCTTACAAATATTATTGCTCTTTTAATTAAGGATGATTAAAAACACTTCAGGGACTTCCCTGGTGATGCAATGGTTAAGAATCTACCTGCCAATGCAGGGGACATGGGTTTGAGCCCTGGTCTGGGAAGATCCCACATGCCGCGGAGCAGCTGAGCCCATGCGCCACAATTACTGAGCCTGTGCTCTAGAGCCTGCGAACCACAACTGCTGAGCCCATGTGCCACAACCACTGAAGCCTGCACGCCTAGAGCCTGTGCTCCGCAACAAGGGAAACCACTGCAGTGAGAAGCCCGTGCACTGCAACGAAGAGTAGCCGCCGCTTGCTGCAACTAGAGAAAGCCCACACACAGCAATGACGATCCAATGCAGCCAAAAATAAATAAATTAAAAAATAAATTTATTAAAAAAAAACTTCACCTTGAAAAAATACCTTATTTTTGTACATTTAAAACTTGAAATGATAAATATAGCCTACCAATGAAATTATTGGCCAGGCAAACATCATTTTAATTTTTTAAATTATATATTCTACTTCTATATTTAAAGTGGTGATTTTAGTGCTAATAAGAACTAACAAGTGTGATCTCATACTTATTATGGGCAACCATGAAAAACCTCATCCAAAAGTTATAAGGTTTAAAATATAATGCTGGTAGCTACCAGCTGCTAAAGAATTTCATTTGCTGATTGTATTCTTTTACTCCTTTGTAATTTAAATGTCTTTATTTAAAAAGTTTGACTTAAGGATATTGTAAAGTATATAGCATTTTAAGATTAGATGGTATCCAGAACATACAGTCCAATGAGTTAGTCCAATGTAATTGGAGGAATTATTAAATGACACTGACCTCATTTCCTTTAGAACAATGAAAATTAATAGTTTCACGTTTTATTAGGCTGATATTCCAGATGTAGTGTACATTTAATTAAGTGTAGTTTCCTTTTAGTTATGGTATGTGTATCTGTTTTTTGTCGCAAATTCTTTCTAGTTTTACAGTTTTCCACATGTTTTCTTTCACCATTTATGATTTTTTTCAAAGCAGAACTATAAGGATTTAAATCACTTTAGCATGCAGCAAAACAGTTCCCATTCAAACAATAAACGCCATTTTAAAAGCCTTTAGATCTTCTGTCACTTCATAAATATAAATGTATAAAAACGTTATGCAGTTGTAGTGCCCACCTGCTAATTAAATGCAGATTTTCTCAAACTTACTTAAAATCTGTCTGTTTGTTTCAACTCTGTCTCTGTTCAGAATACATATGGCCCTTGTGAAACTAATTATGCTTATGGAGCAGCTGTTAAATTTAGTGCAACTAATTTTATCCAATATTTTACATTTTAATTGATTACCTGTGAAGAAATTAGCAAATTAACACTTATTGTACAGTAACTGAATGGTCTTTTATGGTTACTTTCAGATTTAACAAGTGAACCAAGCACTGATGGAATAAAGACATTTCTAGGACTTTTAGACAGTAGAGTTATTGGTGGATCTTGATTATCTGGTGTGAAAATTTAGGAAGACTGATGAGTGATGCCAAGCATCTGTGTGTTCTGTATCTTAAACATGAGCAGCAGATTGGAAAGTAATGGCTTTTTCACAGAATTTTGGTAACATATGGGCTTATCTGGATCTGAGAAGTCTTTGAAGATCTTTGAACTTGACTAAATGACTTAACCTTTGCCACAGTGGGTGGGTTATATGCTTTTTTAGCAGGGGAGGCATTGGCATTCTGCATATATATATATATTTTTTTTTTTTGCTTTTTTTTCTTCCCAATTCTACCTTTTAATATCTTCTCTTAAAAATGGGGGGACTAGAGATGATGATGGGGCATTTTTGAAGATTGACATGAGAATTCCAAGATATTTAGTTGACTGGATCTGCTTATAATAAGGTGGGGTTAAATCTTTTGATAATGTTTTAGAAATGAATCTGTATAGATATTTATTTTCTTTTTTATAGGTTTTATTGGAAAATGATACTGCAGTCAGATCTTACTGGCAGTGGGCTGTAGTTGAAAGGACGTGGACAAATGTCGGTTCAGATTTCAGCTCTATCACACATTGGTTCTGTGGCCTCTGAACTTTTCAGAGTTCAGTTTTCTCAAAGCAAAAACCAAACCAAACCAAAAAAATAGCCCAACTTGCCTGCCCCCAAAGCAAGAAAAAAAATTCCCACCAAACACCAAAAGGTGATGACAGTAACAACTATATGTTTAAATACTCTGGAGAATTAAAAGAGATAAAATAGATGAATATAGCTGACATACTTCTTATCATGTAGAAGTCCTTAGTAATAATAGGGGCAAATATTGTGCCCTACAGCATTTTGCTAAAGAGATACACTAAACAAGTATATTATTTTGCATATTTTAGAGCATTAAGTATCAAATAAATGCAGGATTGGCTTTGATTTTTATTTACCAGCTTTGAATTCTGATAATTCAGTTGTAAAACTTGATGCAAGTTTTAGGTCCAAGTAAGTGTATCTGAAATTTTGATAAGAAAGATTCTTCTTCAGTTAGGACACTATGAATAGGGAATTACTGTGTCAGAAATATACAAACAAACCCTGTTTACAAACACTTGGTCTATAGCAACTAGAGGCTTCATCCTCTGCCCCTAGTGAGGACAGTTAACCTTGGTTTTGCAGTTTAAAACACTTGGCAACTTTACTGATCCAGATAGATTTCTCTAAAGTAGATATAGGATCAAGTATTGACCAAAGCTGAAGAGTATTAACCCACTTAATTTATCTTACTTAAAATTCAGAATGTGTGTTTTTTCCCCCAAAGAAATAGCATTTTGTTGTTGGGTATATTTGAAATAGTCTTTTAATACAAGGTTTAAGGTATTTTCTGTCAATAGGCTTCTGTGAATTGGATTGAAAAGCCATAGTGATTTTTATGTGTTTCAAATAACAGACTTATAAATGAAGTTTCAAATAATTTTTTTAGCCTTTGCATGGAGAATTTTAAGCATTCATTAAAACAGAGAATAGTATAATAAACCCTCATGTAGCCATGATCTATCTTCATCAGGTAGTATTTTGTCAATATCAAGGCTTGCTTTTAAGCTTTGTTATTAGGATGGATCCAGAATACCTTTACTCTATGGCTAATTTAGCTCCAGAATTAATACTTGACTCTTTACAATATCTTATGTACAAAGTGTCTCAACTCTGGCAGGTAGAACACTACTTCTCCCCAATGTGTTATTCTGGATTTCTGTTGCTGTCCAGTGTATTTTTCCCTGGTCCCTTGGAATTTCATTTCACATATTTGTAGACTGGAACTTGTCAAAGATCTAGAGAGCCTCTGCAGATTTCTGGATCCCTGTCTCTGTCCAACTTCCTTCAGTTTGGTATAATGCCTTACAAAGTCTAGCCCCTTGGCTTCCTTGAAGGTCTGTCTCTGTCTCCCTAACTCAGCGAGTCTATGAAGCTTCATTTGAGTTCCCTCTCCTTGCTCTGTGGCTTGGAAACTTCCCCAAGGCAGTAAGCCGGGACAATCCTAGGGTTCCCTTTTTTGTTTCCCTTTTCTTGGGGAATTACACTTCTGTGCTGCCAATTGTCCGATGTCTGACATAGTTGTTAAATACATTTTGTTTTCTTTTCTACTTGTTTATGGTGGGAGGGGTATTCCCATGGCCTTTAACCCCTATGGGCAAAAGGCCATTTAACTGCAAAATTGATTATTTTATTTATGATTTCTGTATTTTTCTTTGTCATTTCCACCAGGGGTTTATCAATTTTACTAATCTTCTCTAAGAATTAACTTTGTCTTTCTTGATCTTCTGATTCATTATTTTAAAATTTTTTTTCTTTATTTCTTTCCTTTTACCTTCTTTGAGTATAGTTTTCTATTCTTTTTGTAGCTCCTTGAGATGGAAGCTTAGATCATTTATTTTAGCTTTTATTCTTTTCTAATATGTGTATTCAGTGCTACAAATTTTCCTCTTCACTGTACTTTAGCTATAGCCTACACATTTTTTTTTTTTTTTTTGCGGTACACGGGCCTCTCAGTGTTGAGGCCTCTCCCATCACGGAGCACAGGCTCCGGATGTGCAGGCTCAGCGGCCACGGCTCACGGGGCCCAGCTGCTCCGTGGCATGTGGGATCTTCCCAGACCAGTGCATGAACCCGTGTTCCCTGCATCGGCAGGCGGACTCTCAACCACTGCGCCACCAGGGAAGCCCATAGCCTACACATTTTTGATGTGCCATATTTTAGTTTTCATTCAGTTTAAATAAAACTGTGACTTCATCTTTCCCATGGGTTATATAGAAATATGTTACTTAATTTCCAAACATTTGGAGGCTTTTCTAGTTGTCCTTTATTTTTCTTATTTTCTTCACTGTAGTTAGAGAACATAATCTGAAAGACCTTTCAACTTTGAAATGTGTTGAGATTAGCTTTATGGCCCATCATAAGATTTATTTTAGGAAATATTACAGATACACTTGATTAAAAAGGTTAAATAGGTGAATTTAACCATTTGTTCTAATCTTCTATATCTTTACTTTTTTTTTTCCATTTAAAACCTGCTTATTTTATCAGTTACTAAGAGAGCTCACAGACAGCTCTTGATTGTAGATTTGTCTGTTTTTCATCAATTTCTACCAGCTTCTGCTTTATATATTTTGAGGCTCTGTAAATAAGTGTATGCAAATTCAGGATAGTTTTATATTCTTTTTGAAGTGACCTTTTCATGAAAGTCTCTATTTCTAGAAATATTTCTTACTTTGAAATGATGTTTCAGATCATGTATAATGTTGATGTAATTTCACCATCTTTTTGTTAGTGCTTGTATGATATCTTTTTCTTTTCTTTTACTTTCAAACTTTCTGTTTTTATATTTAACATGTTCATTTTGAAAACTCGCTATAGTTTTTTTTTTTAGTCTAACAGTCTTTTTCCCTCAGTTGTATCATTTAGTCTATTTATGTTTATTGATTCCCGTTATATTTGGATTTAAATCTTCCATCTTATTCTTTGTTTTCTATATGTCCAATCCATTTTTTTCTTTTTTCTACTTTCTTACCTTCTTTGGATTACTTTTATTAGCTTGTTAGCTTACTTTCTTTTTTTGTTTTTATTGAAGTATAGATGAATTACAGTGTTGTGTTAATGACTGCTGTACAGTAAAGTGACTCAGTTATACATATATATATTCTTTTTCATATTCTATTCCATTAGGGCTTATCACAGGATATTGAATACAGTTCCCTGTGCTATACAGTAGGACCTTGTTGTTTATCCATTATATATAATATCAGTTTGCATCTGCTAATCCCAAACTCCCAATCCATCCCTCTCCCACCTCCTTAGCTTAGTTTCTTTTAATTTTGCTTTGAGTGCTTAACCTAGAAATTGTAGCATGTCCTTGACTTTAGTAAGTCTAACATAAATAAGTACTTTTGTCACTTTTTTTTCTTGTAGTTTTAGTAGTTAAGGATAGCTTAACTAGGTGTAACATTGTGAGCACACGTTTTCCCCCTTGAGCTCCTCAAGGAAAATTAAAGCCATTTTTTTGTTGTGTATCTCACAGTTGAGCAGACTGATGCCAACTTGACTTTCTTTATATCAACTTGATCAGTGTTCTTTTTCCTTTATCATTAATGTGCAGTAACTTCATCAGGATCTATCTCAGAGTTGATTGTGGTTAATCCATTTCCCCATATATACAGTGGATCCTTTCTACATGTAGATTCTTTTAGTTCCAAAAGTGTCTTTGGATTATGATTGTAATATTAGTTCTCTTACCTTGTTTTTTCTTCTTCTGGAGCCTTAGTGAGGTTTGATGTTCGTTGTCTGCCTTGTCTATTACTTACTTCTTGTCCTTTCTGCTACTTTTATTGTATTTAAAAAAATTTGGGGGGGACTTCCCTGGTGGCGCAATGGTTAAGAATCCACCTGCCAATGCAGGGGACACGTTTGATCCCTGGTCTGGGAATATCCCACATGCCACAGAGCAATGAAGCCTGTGTGCCACAACTACTGAGCCTGCGCTCTACAGCCCACAAGCCACAACTACTGAGCCTGCGCACCTAGAGCCCGTGCTCTGCCACAAGAGAAGCCACCACAGTGAGAAGCCTGCGCACTGCAACGAAGAGTAGCCCCCGCTCGCAGCAACTAGAGAAAGCCCGCGTGCAGCAACGAAGACCCAACGCAGCCAAAAATAAATAATTAATTAAAAATTTTTTTATTGGAGTATAGTTGATTTACAATGTTGTGTTAGTTTCAGGTATACAGCCAAGTGAAACAGTTATACATATATCCACTCTTTTTTAGATTCTTTTCCCATACAGGCCATTACAGAGTATTGAGTAGAGTTCCCTGTGCTATACAGTAGGTCCTTATTAGTTACCTATTTTATATATAGTAATGTGTATATGTCAGTCTAAATCTCCCAATTTATCCCCCCCCCTTACCCCCGGTAATCATAACTTTGGTTTCTACATCTGTAACTCTGTTTCTGTTTTGTACATAAGTTCATTTATACCATTTTTTTAGATTTCACATATAAGTGATTTCATATGATATTTGTCTTTCTCTGTCTGACTTCACTCAGTGTGACAATCTCTAGGTCCATCCATGTTGCTGCAAGTGGCATTATTTCATTCTTTTTTATGGCTGAGTGATATTCCACTGTATATATGTACCACATATTCTTTATCCATTCCTCTGTTGATGGACATTTAGGTTGCTTCCATGTCCTGACTATTGTAGATAGTGCTGCAGTGAACATTGGGGTACATGTCTCTTTTGAATTACGGTTTTCTCTGGATATATGCCCAGGAGTGGGATTGCTGGATCATATGGTAGCTCTATTTTTAGTTTTTTTTTTTTTTTTTTTTTGCGGTACGCGGGCCTCTCACTGTTGTGGCTTCTCCCGTTGCGGAACACAGGCTCCGGACGCGCAGGCTCAGCGGCCATGGCTCACGGGCCCAGCCGCTCCGCGGCATGTGGGATCTTCCCAGACCAGGGCACGAACCCGTGTCCTCTACATCGGCAGGTGGACTCTCAACCGCTGCGCCACCGTGGAAGCCCTATTTGTAGGTTTTTAAGGAACCTCCATACTGTTCTCCATAGTGGCTGTACCAATTTACATTCCCACCAACAGTGCAAGAGGGTTCCCTTTTCTCCACACCCTCTCCAGCACTTATTGTTTGTAGATACTTTGATGATGGCCATTCTGACCAGCATAAGGTGATACCTCATTGTAGTTTTGATTTGCATTTCTGTAATAACTAGTGACGTTGAGCATCTTTTCATGTGTTTTTTAGTGATCTGTATGTCTTCTTTGGAGACATGTCTGTTTAGATCTTCTGCCCATTTTTTGATTGGGTTGTTTGTTATTTTGGTATTGAGCTCAGTAATTTTGGAGATTAATCCTTTGTCTGTTGTTGCATTTGCAAATATTTTCTCCCATTCTGAGGGTTGTCTTTTTGTTTTGTTTATGGTTTCCTTTGCTGTGCAAAGCTTTTAAGTTTCATTAGGTCCCATTTGTTTATTTTTGTGTTTAATTACTTTTTTTTAAAGTTTCTTTTTCTTGGCTCTTTTATCAGTAATGCCTATGTTTCTTATTATATGCTGTGTTTAATTAATGTTGGAATGTTATGTTATAGTCTCTTCTTCACTTTTTGTGTTGTGTATTTGTATCACCTGACAAATTTGGTTCCAACTTTGATTCATTTCTCATAGTTGCTTTGTATGGATGATAGATTCATTTTTATTTTTTTTGGCCATGCAGTGCGGCTCTCAGGATCTTAGTTCCCTGGCCAGGGATTGAACCTGATCCCTTGGCAGTGAGAGCTGGAGTCCTAACTACTGGTCTTCCAGGGAATTCCCTAGATTCTTTTTTGTTGTTGTTCATGATAATGTTCAGAATTTTCCTGGGTTGACAGTAACAGAAAATTCAATTGATGGACTGAAGGTTTTGGGTGACTTGTAAGATTTCTTGAATGACACTGCACTATTATTAATTCAGTGAGGTGGAGTTTCTTTAATAAATGGGAAAATATGGGAAAAGCCAGGTCTGTTTTCAGATCCTTTGATGTCATCTTGTTTTTACAGAGCCCTGAGCTTCATCCCCTTGATTTTTAGTTTTCTTTCACCACCAAGCTACCAGTGGACACTTCCCTTTTCAAAAGTGTATCTCTGTCCTAGAGTGTAGGTCCTTTTAAAAAATCCCCCTTGTTGTTATGGTTTTAGTTCAATTTCGGTTGGCGACAAAAGTAGATGTGTGAGTTCAAAATGTCATCTTGACATAGAATCCATGTTAGTTTATTCAATGTAAGAATATTAAGTATAATTTTAATTGTAGTTTTGTTTTATGGTAAATGTAGTCTTTATTTTATAGTACTCTACTTAAGAGACTATTTGAAGTATTGTAGTTATTGTTTTTGAAAGATAAAATATTAGGATATTTATTTTGATTACATGTGTTTAGAACTTATTAGCCAATTAAGAAACTTGACAAATTGGTTTTTGAGGGCAGTAATTCATTTTATTCAGGGATGTTATGGTGATTCTTCCTATTCTGTAGATATTGAAAGCATTTATCTGGTATAATAGGACATCTTGCTGTCCATTTATTGCTTATATATTGTGTGTTCTAGAGTGCCACATTTTTTACCAAATGTTTCTTTGCTTATAATATATCTCCATATTGGCTTTGGTACTCTAGAGACTTCTAGAGTGATTTATCAGAAACATATTTATTTAAGGAATGAGGGAAAAATAACATTCTAAATTTTAGTATAGTTTCTTTGACTTTTTTGTTTGTCTGGTCAGAGTAGGAAATCTCTTTACTCTTTACTTTGTTCTTAGTGGAGAGCATTCAAATATGTAATTAAATTTACTTAATAAAGTAAATGGGGTTGTTCATAGTCTAGGAAGTGAGTTTTACTCAGAATTGTTTGAAGTAATTCTCATGACTGAAAAGAAGTCAGCAGCTTAATTCATTTAAAATCTGTATTTGATTTTGTGGTCCTTTTTACAGCCTTTAATAATGTTGCAAAAATTGTGTTTTGGCTTTGCTATCTTTTCCCTATTCTCTTCAGAGTCATTTTTTGCTTCTTATAGCCTATAAACGAAGTTGAGGTCTACAATATGAGAATTGAAATAATCAATATTAAGACATTGCTGTGATATTTTAAAACTTATTACTTTCTTTCAATTTGACATCACGGGTAACTTAAATTATAGATCTGCTATTGCTGTCTAGGTCATTGAGGCACATCAGCAACATTTATAAAAGAATATTCCAGACTGGCATGTGTTGCTTGTATGGAGACATAATGAGCAGAATATTTTTGGAGAGTGGTAGGCATATGTTTTCTACAGTGGAATCTTTGTGTTAGGGAAAACCATGAGATGAGTTTGGAGATAATTGAGTTTATTTCAGGTATTGGGTAAGTTGGGAGGAGTAGAGATTAGGAAAGTAGTTGCTGTTGG
This sequence comes from Delphinus delphis, assembly GCF_949987515.2. NCBI lineage: Eukaryota > Metazoa > Chordata > Mammalia > Artiodactyla > Delphinidae > Delphinus > Delphinus delphis. The sequence continues at coordinate 106,140,137 of NC_082686.1, read as the reverse complement.
GAGAGTGAGGCAGATAGTAATTGATAGAAGGCCTCTAATTGTGGTATTTAGCTTTGCTATGATAGTGATAGAGTGATCCTACTTTCTGGTTTCTCTGGGACAAAGCCAATTTAGGCCTGTTGTCCTTATGTTATAGTGCCTTCCTGGACTCTAAAAAAAAAAAATCCCCTTTTATTTTCCAAAGGCTTGGATGATAGGTGATACGATTTCCATGTTAGTAGCAAACTGGTGAAGATCATGCATGTATTTGGCTGCTGAGGGTTTCCTGTGGAGAAGATGATAATCTTTAACCAAGATTATTATTATTTACCTTCCTATATAAAAGAAATATATTGAAATTTAAGTAATCCTTATGCCAACCTTAAGATTTTAAAGGTCTATCAGAATCAGAATACTTCTCTTTACTGGATTAGCTGTGGTATGAGAGAAACATTTCATATTCTTTGAATCAGATTTTACTCATTCATTTAGATTAGCGCATCCCACAGTTACTTCTTTCTCATTGCCTGCCTACTCCCAAATCACCTGTCTGCTATCTCACAATTCACTGGTGTTATTATTTTATTTGTTTGTTTGTTTTTTTTGCGGTACACGGGCCTCTCACTGTTGTGGCCTCTCCCGTTGCGGAGCACAGGCTTCGGACGCGCAGGCTCAGAGGCCATGGCTCACGGGCCCAGCCGCTCCGCGGCATGTGGGATCTTCCCGGACCGGGGCACGAACCCGCGTCCCCTGCATCGGCAGGCGGACTCTCAACCACTGCGCCACCAGGGGAGCCCTGGTGTTATTATTTAATCCTTATAATAACCCTGAAAGGTAGTTATTATCAACATTTTGTAGATGAGGAAACAGATGCCCAGAGAGGAAGTAACTTGTTTGAGGACACCATTATATGAGAATTTCTTTATTTTTTAACTTAATACTTCTGTAGCTTTGGGTATATTAAGAGCATATACATTTAATTTTTAAGATACAGTGAAAACATGATTTTACCAAAATCTACCTTATCAGTAATCCACAAATGATTGCACATTTTGTCCAACAGTATATTTTTCTTAGTAACAAACCACTAAGAAATGAGCTTACTTCAAAGTTTTATTTAAAAAAAAGAAGCTCTTAGGGATTTGTTGTTAGAGTTTAAACTAATATTTAACTCTTTGTCTTTTGTTACACTATATTTTCACTGGTTAAGTGAAAAAGTAATTGCCAGAAGCATAATGTAGAACCAAATTAAGATAACATAACGTGTGTGTGTATATACTGTATATGTAGTGGCTCTGATTATCACAAAAAAGGCCCCCTTCATTTTTATTATTATTATTACTTTCTTTTAATCAGAAAACTTTAGTCTGATTGATTATTTTTCAGAGATTTTAGAATAATCTGTTAAAATTTTTACATATCCACATGTAATAAAAGATTTCATTAAAAATGAATAGATAATGTCTGTGAGGGCAATAAATCATTGATAAATTAAAACTTTATTTTATGTGGAAAGAAGCATGTGTCAAAATTGAGAGGGAGTAGTCAAAGAGAAAATGAAGGAAATTTAACCTTTGTAAATTAGTATAATAAACCCATGTTGACATTCCTAGCAATAAATATTGTAACTTCTCAAAATCGCATATTAAAAAAAAAGTTTGTGATCTAATGATACAGTATTGCTCTTCACTCACTGAATGAACCAGCTAAGGATGAAAGAAGACAGAACATACTACCAGTGAAATCCATATAATTCTCTTCAGGCCCTACATATGTCCTAAGTACCCAGGACTACTTTATGTGATCTCTTTATCCACAGGCTTTATTTACTTAGGTAATTTGTGTTTGCTGTTTTCTTTTTTGCTTGATCAGTCTAGCTGGGGATTTACCAAATTTGTTGATATTCTTGTGGAACCAGGTTTTGGCTTTGTTAATTTTCTTTATTGCTTTCTATTCCATTGATTTTTGCTCTTTAATGTTTCCTTTCTTCTACTTACTTTGGATATACTTTGCTCTTCTTAGTCTAGCTTCTTAAGATGGAACCTTAGGTAATTGGTTTTAGACTTTTCTTCTTTTCTAATATAAACATCTAAAGCTATAAATTTCCCTCTAAGCATTGCATTAGTTACATCACACAAATTCAAATATGCTATATTTTTATTGCCTTTCAGTTCAAAATATTTTCTAATTTTTTTGTGATTTCTTACTGTACTCATGATTTATTAAGAAGTGTATTATTTAATTTCTACACTTTTGGTTTTTTTTCTGTATGTTTTATTGTTACTGAATTCTAATTTAACTCTATTGTGGCCCGATAAAGATTTTGTATGATTTCTACTTTTGAACTGACCCTTTGATCATCATGAAGTATCCATTTTTATTTGGGGTAATACTCCTAGTTTCTGAGTGTCTAGGATGATACTTTATTTGATATTAATATATTCATTCCAGCCATTTTTGTTTACATGATATATCTAATTTTAGCCATTTACTTTCAATCTGTGTCTATATTTAAAGTGCATATCTTGTAGATAGCTTATAGTTGTGTGTTGCTTTTTAATTTATTTGGACAGGCTTTGGCTTTTTTTCCCCTTCTCAAACAAAAGATCTCACATATTTATTACTGGACCAACCTACTAGAGCAGAAACAGAGAAACAAAGAGAAAAATCATTTTCCCAATAAAACGCACCCAACTGTCCAGATAGTAGTGTATGCTTTCAGAGTGATAGGGTAAGATGTAAGTGACTTTCATACAGCATAAATATTTGTGCCATCTCTTGTGTGATTTAGACCCAGCTTGGTTCTTCTCCAGTGTCTCATTGTGGAGGTGTACTCGATTTATTACTTGTTTTCATCTGAATCCATTGGGGAATAGGACAATTCTACTTTTGTTTCTTGGCCAGGAATTGCTCAATCCTGAAAGTCTTCTGAGAAGACATGTGAGCCTTTCCAGCCTCCTTTTGGATTAATGAATATTTTTAAGAATTTTCTTTTAGTTCATCTTTTGACTTTTTAGCTATATTTCTTTGCATTTCATTTCTTTTTTTTCCTTTAAGAGGCTACTGTAAGGATTACATATATGCCCTTACGATTCAGTACTTTAAGTATGTTTCAGTGTACTTAGAGTTACTGTTTCACTGTTCACATGAAGTGTAAAAGCTTTCTAACTGTGTAGGTTAATTACGTGCTCCATACTTTATTCTGTAGAGATTATATGTACTATATCCACTTTCATTATAAACCCTACAGTAAAATACTGTAATTTTTACTTTAAGTACATATGTATTTTAACTAAAGGGAAGTCATTTTTTATATTTACCCATATATTTACCATTTCTAGTGGCCTTCATTTCCTTTCTAAAGGTCCAAGTTTCCATCATTTATCATTCTCTTTAGCCTGAAAAACTTACTTTAGTACGTACTTTAATGCATATTATTAACTATTGATGACTATGTTTTACTTTTCCTTTATCTCAAAAAGGTCTTTGATTTACTTTTTTTTTAACATCTTTATTGGAGTATAATTGCTTTACAATGTTGTGTTAGTTTCTGCTGTATAACAAAGTGAATCAGCTACATGTACACATATATCCCCATATCCCCTCCCTCTTGCATCTCCTTCCCATCCTCCCTATCCCACCCCTCTAGGTGGTCACAAAGCACCAAGCTGATCTCCCCATGCTATGCAGCTGCTTCCCACTAGCTATCTATTTTACATTTGGTAGTGTTTGTATGTCAATTCTACTCTCTCACTTCGCCCCAGCTTACCCTTCTCCCTCCCCGTGTCCTCAAGTCCATTCTCTATGTTGGCATCTTTATTCCTGTACTGACTCTAGGTTCATGAGAACCATTTTTTGTTTTTTTTATTAGATTCCATATATATGTGTTAACATATGGTATTTGTTTTTCTCTTTCTGACTTACTTCACTCTGTATGACAGACTCTAGGTCCATCCACCTCACTACAAATAACTCAATTTCATTTTTTTTTATAGCTAAGTAATATTCCATTGTATGTATGTGCCACATCTTCTTTATCCATTCATCTGTCGATGGACACTTAGGTTGCTTCCATGTCCTGGCTATTGTAAATAGAGCTGCAATGAACATTGTGGTACATGACTCTTTGAATTATGGTTTTCTCAGGGTATATGCCCAGTAGTGGGATTGCTGGGTCGTATGGTAGTTCTATTTTTAGTTTTTTAAGGAACCTCCATACTGTTCTCCATAGTGGCTCTATCAATTTACATTCCCACCAACAGTGCAAGAGGGTTCCCTTTTCTCCATACCCTCTCCAGCATTTATTGTTTGTAGATTTTTTGATGATGGCCATTCTGACTGGTGTGAGATGATACCTCATTGTAGTTTTGATTTGCTTCTCTAATAATTAGTGACGTTGAGCATCATTTCATGTGTTTGTTGGTAATCTGTATATCTTCTTTAGAGAAATGTCTATTTAGGTCTTCTGCCCATTTTTGGATTGGGTTGTTTGTTTTTTTGATATTGAGCTACATGAGCTGCTTGTATATTTTGGAGATTAATCCGTTGTCAGTTGCTTCATTTGCAAATATTTTGTCCCATTCTGAGGGTTGTCTTTTTGTCTTGTTTATGGTTTCCTTTGCTGTGCAAAAGCTTTTAAGTTTCATTAGGTCCCATTTCTTTATTTTTGCTTTTATTTCCATTTCTCTAGGAGGTAGGTCAAAAAGGATCTTGCTCTGATTTATGTCATAGAGTGTTCTGCCTATGTTTTCCTCTAAGAGTTTTATAGTGTCTGGCCTTACATTTAGGTCTTTAATCCATTTTGAGTTTATTTTTGTGTATGGTGTTAGGAAGACCGTGACTATTAATACCATAGTCAAGCTGATGAAAACTAAAGATAAAGCGAAATCTTGAAAGTGTTCAGAGAAAAAATGGACACATTACATACAAAAGAACAATGACATGAATTACTGCTGGCTTCTCATAAGAAACAATGACGATCAGAAGACAGTGGAACAAAATTCTTAACATGGTGAAAGAAAAAAAAAATCAACCCAGAATTTTATACCCAGCAAAAATATCCCTCAAGAAAACAGAAGTAAGTAGAACACTTATTTTTGTAAGTAGAACACTTATTTTTGCTGGGTATAACATTCTGGGTTGATTTTTTTTTTTCTTTCACCATGTTAAGAATTTTGTTCCACTGTCTTCTGATCGTCATTGTTTCTTATGAGAAGCCAGCAGTAATTCATGTCATTGTTCTTTTGTATGTAATGTGTCCATTTTTTCTCTGAACACTTTCAAGATTTCGCTTTATCTTTAGTTTTCATCAGCTTGACTATGGATTTACTAATCATGGTCTTCATATTTTTATTTTGGAGTTAACTAAAGTTATAGAATCTGTACATTTTTTGTTCACTAAATTTGGGGAAATTTTGACCACCACTTAAAAAGAAATTGATTTCTATCTCATTATTTTCTCTACTTATGAGTTTAAATAAACATGTTAGACACTTGAATGTTGTCACACAGATCTTATAGGATCTGTTTTTATTTTCCTTTAACAATCTTTTTTTCCTCTTAGTTCTTCAGATGGGAAAAGTTTGATTTATCTGTTTTCAAGTACACAGATTTTTTTCCCCTCTGTTGCTACCAATCTGCTTCAGATCTCTTTTAGCATAATGGTAATTTCAGATATTGTACTTTTCAGTTACAGAATTTTTTTTTTTACTTCTAGTTTGTCTTCTAAAATTTCTTAACATTATATTCATTACAAGCATAGTTATACTTACTACTTTAAAATCCTTGCCTGCTAACTCCAACATCTGGCTCATCTCAGGGTTGTTCAGTATAGACTATCTTTTCTCACATTTTTCATATTTCATTGTATACCTAGTAATTTTGTATTTTATCATGGACATGGTGAATGTCATATTTTGAGTACTCTGGATTCTGTTATATTCCTCTGAAGAAGATTGATTTTTTGGTTTACTTTTTTTTTAAAGCAGGGAATTAACTTAGTTGAATTAAAATTACAACAATTCAGTCTCTTTCAGGCAGTTGAAATTTTAGTTCAGTTCTTTCGTCCTTAGCTATTTGGAGTTTGCCCTTCACATGCATGATGTAGGGTTCAGCCAGAGATTTGAATAGAGTTTACATCTACAATTTTTGGCTCCTTTAACTGACTCTTTTCCAGGATTCCCCTTTCATTTTCATTTTGCGATGGTTGCCTTGAGTCTTTGTTCTGGGTTTTCAGGCCATAAATTTGAAAGTTTTCTGTTAGAGTTTTAGCTCTCCTGCATGGCACAGACTTAGGCTTGTCCTCAGAAAAGCAACTGATAAAATGGGAAACTTTCTTACTGCTGTTTCTTTTTTCCAAGTGTTGGCATTGCTCATCATTTTTGGTTCATAATCTAATTGCTTGAAATTACATTAAATAAATCAACAGCATATGTATATAGTAAGATTTTGTTCCTTTTTAAGGTTAGTGCCTTCTTTTTGGTCACTATTCAGTGACTTCAGTTAGTTGTTTTTTTATAGTTTCTATAGGATCATCGTCTGGTAGAGGCTTTCTTGTCAATACTGTAAGGTAGGAGCTAAAAATCTTTTTTTTTTTTTTTTTTTTGCGGTACATGGGCCTCTCACCATTGTGGCCTCTCCCACTGCAGAGCACAGGCTCTGGACGCGCAGGCTCAGTGGCCATGGCTCACGGGCCTGGCCGCTCCGCGGCATGTGGGATCCTCCCAGACCGGGGCACGAGCCCATGTCTCCTGCATCGGCAGGCAGACTCCCAACCACCGTGCCACCAGGGAAGCCCCTAAAAATCTTTACTTTGTAAAAGCACATAATATATCCTAATACTGTCCTTCATTTTATGCAAAGAATAGCTGGATTATAGTAGAGTAGAGGAATAGTTTTATTCTAACAATTAGAAATAGGAAATTAGGTAGAATCAATATAGAAGGTAGAGATTGTAGGGATAGGGAAGACCCTAATCCTTGCAGATTAGAATATACATTTAGATTTGTTATATTATCTTGAGGAGATTTGAGTAATGAAGATTTGATTTGAACTTTAAGACTTTTTTGATTAAACAAACACTAAACCTTATATTCCTGTAAAGCTGACACATATGTTTCCCTCATGTCATTTAACAGAGTACTTATTCATAAAGAATCATCTTTACATGCTTGCTTCAAACAGTTATTTAACTGAGTCCTTAACTAAAACTAAATCCTTTTCTTTCAGACAATTTTTAAGGATGTTTTTATTTCATAATACAAAATGTACACTAAACGTATATAATGAAATCTACTTACTGTAGGTCCCGATCAAGACCACGTCCACGTTCCCGTAGTCGAAGCAGTGAAAGGTCCAGTCACAGAAGAACACGTAGTCGGTCTCGGGATAGAGAACGACGTAAAGGCAGAGATAAGGAGAAAAGAGAAAAGGAAAAGGATAAAGGCAAGGACAAGGAATTACACAGCATCAAACGTGGGTAAGTTGAAGCAGATCTAAAGCAGTGATGACTCCGTGATTCCATAGCAATAATCAAACTAAATTTTCATCTTCTGAGGTTTTTCTAAGATGGAAAAAATAGGAGAATATAGTAGAGAATAAAGAAAGGATAAATCAGAATAGTTACCTCAGATTTTTACTGTGCTTCCTTTCTATTCCTGTTTTCATTTAATATTTACAAAACAAATCTTAGAAACAAATAGCACTTTCAAAACTTAGTATGTTAGTAAAGGAAAATTTACATAATTTGTTAGGAAAGCTCCATGTTCTTTATCATGAATACAATATTTAAAATTTGAAGACTACTTACAATTAAAGATGTCTGTTAGCTTATTGTAAAACTGTTAGGGGAAAAGGATAAAGATGGAACGAAGGGAGGGAACCACGTGATTTACTGTTGGTTAGACCTCTTTCAGTGTAGAATGAGGACTTGGTCTATATTAAGGTACATGTACGTGTTAGATGAGTGTATATGCATATGGGACCCAGAATTTATTTTTTCTGGAATTGATATCATTGAAACAGTTATTCTAGTTTTGTCTGTTTGGAGGTTGAAGTCCATTTAAAACAGTTTATTTAATTAGAAGATGTTAAAGTGAAATAAAATCTTGTTTAGTAACTTAAATCTGTGGTCCCCAACCTTTTTGTCACCAGGGACCAGTTTTGTTGAAGACAATTTTTCCATGGACGGGTGTGTGGTGGTGAGGCTGGGGGGATGGTTCAGGTGGTAATGCGAGCCATGGGGAGCGATGGAGAGCAGCAGCTGAAGCTTCGCTAGCTTGCCCACCACTCACCTCCTGCTGTGCAACCTGGTTCCTAACAGGCCGCAGACCGGTATCAGTGGTTGGGGTGGTGGTTGGGGACCCCTGGCTTAAATTACAGCTTCTTGTTTGTTTTATTCCAAACCGACATTGGGATCTTTTATTCTATGAAGTGTTTAGAACATCTTAGAATTTATCCTCTTTTGTTAGTCTTTCAACACCCTATATATGTTCACTCTAATACTTCAATACAGAAGTGTTTATCTTTAGTGTATCACTTTTCAGTGTTAAATTGAAGAGCTTACCAAGATTTTGGATATGGTTCCTTGAGATCTTGATTCTATGAAGAATTAAGTTTATTAAAGGTTATGGGGCTCTTCTCATCCCTCTCTTTTTCACAGTTGTCTGTGTGTTTATTTTTTAATCCAGGTTTACAGTGATATTATATAAAACTGCCTGGATTGTTGGCTTTTACATATTCTTTGAAATGATAAATTTGTGGTGGATTTTGGGAGAGTGTAACATGATTGTGTGACTTTCTTTCCCTGATCACCCCATAGCCATTAATGTACATTGAGCAGTTGTGGTCCTGAAAAATTCTGAGTTCTTTTTCTAGTTTTAAGGACTGTTGAATGTTATAGGAGAGGAGATAGAGTTGGATATCTGCCTGTAAATTTAGGGAACCTGACTTACCCAGAGTTGGTAGAATGGAGTGAGGATCAGAGAGGATATGGGGGAAATCTGTTGATAAAGGGAGAAAGTCAGGAGGATGATAGTTGAAGAGAAGATGTAGAGTAGGTTTTCTAAGAAAACATGGACTAAGAGGATGAATAAATTACATCAGTCAAGGAAATCTGTGCTCCTTGTTCTTTTTTTCCTCCTCCTTTTGGTTTACACTTTAGATATTACACGACTATCTGAAATGACTATGATTTTTACTGGTCGTTAAATCTTTGCTTTCTACTTCACCAAGTTTTACTTTTTAGAATAATATTTACACAGTTGTGTGAAGTTGATATTACATAAAGCATTATTTGGGGTATTTTAAAGGTTGGAAAAATGAGAGCATGAATCAAAAGGGAGGTCGGGTGGCTTCAGGAAAGGGTTCCATATGGTGACATTAATTTTGAAGGTTGGCACCAGCTTTACAGGTTAGATTCTGCCATCACTCAGAGCTGATTTTGTTCAAGGGACTGATTACTAGATGACAGGTTCACAAGATAATAATGTTGTATTTGTCATTATTTCTTAAATCTCAACAAAGGCAATGAACAAGGTCAAAACAAGAAGTGTCAGTTGAAGGGCCATGAGTACTGATGCCAAAAAGCTGTGAGTAGCCTGATTTAGTCATCTTCATGGTTTTAGTGGACCATAGTACAGGGTGGTGTTATGTCAATGTGCCCTCCCTTCTGATTAGTGCTAAGGCCACATGAATTCATACCATTTAGTATGATCTGAAATCAGGATTGGGGGGGGTTGATGTATACATTTAATATGGTAGTATTTATATATGACAGATACACCCCGTTTTGCTCCAGAAATAACTTATATATATTTTTTACAGCTTACATGTTTATTTCCTAAACCTGATCTTTAAGCCATTCAGGGCAGAGCATGGGTCTTATACTCTTTTGTATTACTCAGCGTACCTAATGTACATGGTAGTTTTTCATAAATATTTATTGGGTATTGATCAGATATGCTCATTCATTCATTTGTTCACTTGTTCAGTCAACAATACTTGAATGCCTTCTATTTGTCAAGTATATGTTAGGTAATGGGGACATAACGGCAGGCTAGTCTTACTTGGAGATTTCATGCAGGTGGCAAAATAAGCATATATAGAAGGGAAGATATATAAGTAATTACAGTAAAATCAGATGAATGTTTCTGTAGGAAACTAACTGTTATGTGTTAGGGTACTTTTGGCTATAAGTAACAAAACCTAACTAAACTAGCTTAAACCAAGAGCAGCAAACTTTTTGTGAAGAGCTAGGTAGTAAATAAATTAGGCTTTCTTGGCCATATGTCTCTGTTGCCAACTACTGAACTCTGCCCTTTTAGCATGAAAGCAGCCATAGATAATACTAAATGAGTGGCATGACTGTATTCCAGTAAAGTTTTATACTTTATTTACAAAAATGGGCAGCTGGCTATATTTGCCCATGGGTTTGTAGTTTGTCAACATATGGCTTAAACAATTGAGTACATTTATTGCTAATATAAGAAAAAGTTCGGAGGTAAGCAGACCTGCGCCCTTTTTATTGTTCCAACAGGACAGTCTCAGCACATTGGGTTTCATCCTCAGTCTTGACACATTTTGGTTGCAAGATATTTTCATGAACTTTAAGCTGGTTGAGCTAGATTAGTCAGCATGTTAGGGACGGGCTCTCAGAAGAAGCGATGTTTCTACACTGAAGGAAGGAAGAGATGGGAAAGAAGGGTGCATGCAAAATGAACTCCATGTGGAAATACTTGGAGGAAAGCAAGGTGGGTATGTCGTATTTGAGAAACTGAAGTCTCATGGGGATTAGTTTAGAGAAGAAGAGGAATAATGATGAGAGGTGATTATTGGAGTATATGTTATGCTAAGGAGAGAGTTAATTCTAAAGGTAGTGAGAAGCCAGTGAAATCTCAAGTAGAGTAATTTTATGATCAGGTCTACATAAGGTATGAACAAAATGCTTTACTTACAGTGGACATAATAATAAGCATCTAACATTTAAATATATTTTCTAGGTATCAGAAATTTTGCTAAGCATTATGTATTATCTTATTTAATTTTCATAATAACCTAGTGAAATAGGTGCTTTTATTTTCCCATTTATACAAATGAACACTTGTGATCATAGGGCTTGTAAATAAGTGGCAGAGTTAGTTTTCTAATTCAGGTTCACTGACAACAGCATCTTGACTCTTAATAGTACACTATGTTTATTTCTGTAGTAATCCATGATTATTGATGATGATATATAGTGTTTGAGATCAAGTGATATGCTATTGCTTAAACTTTCCTGGAAAATAGCTAAGGAAAACAGAAAGAATTTTCTGTGCCTTGTTTTCTCTGATCGGGTCAGAAATCTGTCATTAGTAAAAGACTGATTCCTTCTTTTCTTCCTTTCTCTTCCTTACTTTCCCACGTCAGCATTTAATCTGTTTATTTAGAATTAGTTTTAATTATATTTAATAAAACGACAAAAAATTTCTAGACCTTAATTAAATGTATTTTTGTGATGGTTTTATTGGATCTTTTGAAATTTTTATTATTTTTTTTAAGAACACGTGTAGGTGGAGAGAAAGGAAAAAAGATTCACAAATGATTGAATTTAGACTTAGACGTATTAGTTCATTGTGATTGTGTGACTCAATGACAGATATTTTAGCTTGTGCTAAATAACCTAGATGCTTCCTCGCATAAGAGAAAATAAAAACTCATGTGATTCTGTTTCTTTATATATAACAATCTTTGTTTTTATCAAACCAGTTTGAAAATATCAATATTTATAAATATTGTTAGAACATAAAGCATACATTTATGAAATATAAAGCAAGGAGAGTAAGTACAATAATGGTAAGGGAATATTTTATAAATTGGGAAAAATAAAAGCAGGAGAGGAAGAAATGCTCAAGCAGGAATTTATGAGCCTAATAATAAGGAAGAGCTTTTTTTATTAGCCTTTTGAGAAAAAAGATATAAAATTAGGCAATTCTGAAAAACCTTTTTAAAATAGCAGCTAATTAAGTACAAGTTCTGGAAATTCCTGGAACATTTGAATGATTATAATTAGGATTTGTCTATAATGTTATAAGTTGATCTATTTATTTTATAATTTTGCTGAATAAGGGAGGCCTAATATAAACTAGAAGGATATCAGGAGTTTGTAGGGATTAAAAGGTGCCTTTCCTTACAACACTGAGTGAAAGATTAATATAAGAAAGACACCGACCAAACCTTGTCTTAGATTTTATCAAAAAGGTTTAATGATTTTAATTTTTAATGTTTTACATTTATAAAATTTGGTTTCTAAGAATATTTAATTTTTAAAATACTGATACAGATTTTGTTTGTTTTTATTAGTTTCCCCCCCAAATTTTTAGAACAAATATTCAGTGTATCATTAGATAATTATATTTCTTTTCTGAGGACATGTCTTTGCAATATGAAAACAAATTTTATTAATACTAGAGTTATTAAATTGAAACTGGACATTAACAACATCATTTTAAGCAAGCTTTTATTGAGAGTCAAAAATCAGAAATATGAAACTTGTCATGGCATCTCATAATTACAACTTGGTTTGATGATTGTGAACATTGTACACCCCTTTTGAGTCTTCTGTGGATTAGTATCTTACTGAGCCTTCTTTAGAAACATTTTAATAAAATTCCAAAAAGTATAGTCATCCACTATAAAACATTTTATGAACTTCCTTGAAAAATTAGTTGTGAGTAAATGTCAGTGCCACCAGTGACATTCTACTATTGATTTTAAATCATAGTGCCATCCTTAAGGGTAGAATTTGGATGGATTTGATTTAACTTTATTATTATTTTTAAAATATTTATTTATTCTATTTTTGGCTGCGTCGGGTCTTCACCGTGGCACGCGGGTTGCGGTGTGCGGGATCTTTTTGTTAGGGCGCGCAGGCTCTTCCTTGCGGCACACGGGCTTCTCTCTAGTTGTGGCGCGCAGGCTTCTCTCTAGTTGTGGCGTGCGGGTTTTCTCTCTCTAGTTGTGGCACACAGGCTCCAGAGTGCCTGGGCTCTGTAGTTTGTGGCACGTGGACTCTCTAGTTGAGGCATGCGGGCTCAGTAGTTGTGACATGCGGGCTTAGTTGCCCCGCGGCATGTGGAATCTTAGTTCCCTGACCAGGGATTGAACCTGCGTCCCCTGCATTGGAAGGTGGATTCTTTACCACTGGACCACCAGGGAAGTCCCTGATTTAACTTTATTTTCAACCATGATTTAAACCACCAGCCCGGAAAGTTTGGTTTAAAGCAGTTATTGCCTAGTAAAATGCTTTCTTAGTTTGAGTAACTTTAGGATTCATCAGGAACCTAATTTAGTATTCCATAGCCTATTCTCCCCTATGATGTGCTACTGTGAAAGGTTTTCACTTTTATTATATTCTTATTAGCTTTTCAGTAGGTGGATGTTGTACGCAGAAATGTGCCCATCAAGACTTCTGGAATATTTTGCCCAAACACTTGCGTCGTTTATACTTATCTTCCTCATTTCCTTTATATAACTTTCTGAAGCTTTGTACTTTTAGAGAGAGGTCAAGAATTTCCCTCTGGATACAAATTTTGACAACTGAAGGAGTGCTTTTTAGTAGGTAATTGGAGGGGAATGCATTTAAACAGAATTAAAAAATTTTTTTGGCCACATCACATGGCATGTGGAATTTCCCCAACCAGGGATTGAACCCATGCCCCCTGCATTGGAAGTGTGGAGTCTTAACCACTGGACCGCCAGGGAAGTCTTAAATAGAATTTCTTAAATGTGACTCTCACTAAATCATTTGTCTTAAGTCTTTTTGAAAATATGTATAGAAGCCACTGGGATAGCAGTCAACTTGGGCTTCAGTTATAGCCCATGCTAATATGGGCTATAGTTATAGCCCATTTTTCCTACCTAGTGCTTGGCAGAAGGTGTTGGAAGTGGTTTGGGAATGCTGGACTCTGAGTTTGACAGCAGTTCCATACTCTTAGATGCTGTCATATTTTTCTTTACCTCTTATTTCTTTATGCAGCAGGAAATCATTTATGCTAATTTACCCCTATTTGCATATAGGTTATAGAGTTCTGTGGTGCCGAGTGTGCTTAGAACTCCTTTTAAGTGTCTGTTTCGATCAAAGCAGGGCTGTGTGATAGCTGTTGTCTGACACCAAGCTGTGTGGTGTTGTTTTCATTAAACATTTATTACACTTCGAATGTGACAGCAGGCAACTTCGTGCCAGGATAACATGTTTTCATGCAAAATTTATTGAAAAAGACGAGACTCTGTAAAGAGATCTTGTTGCCTTTCACCAGTGGCGAAGGGTAAATGTTTGGTTCGAAGGAAATATACCTTTAACACATGGCATTGTAACATGTGAAAGAAGCTTCGTACTGTCAATTTTGTTAAGCAGGTAAACAAAACCATCTTTAAACCATCTTTAAACCATCTTTTTAAATTAAAGGTTTTACAATTTCCTTGTGAATTGAATGAATACCATAACAGTGGCTTATTATGTTGTTGGGTATTTTATATTACAGTGAAATTTACCACCCAGTTTCCATTATATGGGTTTGGGTATTTGTCACTAGCTATTAGTTTTGTTTAACAGAAACAATCTGTTATTTTTCAAAAAGGTGAGGTCAGGGCTTCCCTGGTGGCGCAGTGGTTGGGAGTCCGCCTGCCGATGCAGGGGACGCGGGTTTGTGCCCCAGTCCAGGAGGATCCTGCATGCCGCGGAGTGGCTGGGCCCGTGGGCCATGGCCGCTGGGCCTGCGCCTCCGGAGCCTGTGCTCCGCAACGGGAGGGGCCGTGACGGTGAGAGGCCCTCGTACCGTAAAAAAAAAAAAAGAAAAGATGAGGTCAAGACAGGGAATCCATCATAACAAAAAGAATAATCAACAAAAGCAGGAGACAAGGGTTTCATAAGTTCTCCCCCAGGTCACCACCTTTCTCTTATTCATTATATTAGTACTTTTAATTATCCCAGACTTTGCCCAATGGAATTTGACTTGAATTATGCCTGATAGAGTAATAAATGGCATGAATTGTAGGTTCATTCTTTCTTTTTTGTGGTTGCCTGACTGTAAAAAGACTTGGAATGAGAGAAGGTACTTTTATTTTCCTTTTTCATTCCACAAGAAGCTGATGAATTATGGTTGTATGAATTAGTAAGAGTGAAAGTAGCCACAAGCTGGACTTTTTAGTAAGTTTTATCCCATGGACTATCAAAAATTTGGTGAGACCCCTTACAAGAGGTATTACAAAAATTATGTTGGCATTACCATTCAAGATTAAAAGGAGAGAAGTAGTGAGTTGTATGGGATGGAAGAACTTTGTCTTTGGAACCATGCAGAATCCACACAAACCTTCAAATTCTGACTTATTTTGCTTTGGAGATATTAAAGGATAATGTTTTAAAAAGGTAAAATCATGACTCATAAACATGTACATAAACCTATGCCAAAGCTGTTAGCTCATTAATTAATGAGGGAACCCAGTAAGATGTTACATGGAGCTCAAGGAGAATCCAAAGAACAGACACATACATAGGCCACCAGGAATACTGGACACAAACTTGCTTAATTGATTCAAAATTGGCTTCTTCCACGTGGGGAGGGAAATCAGTTATAACTCCACTGGAAAAATTCTTTTTCATATCTATGGAAAGTAAACGTTTGCATTGCTATCAATTATTGATAATTTGTGGAATTTAAAAATATGTCAGATGAGGAAAAGCAGAAAAGTGGAGATAACTTGGAAATGCACCCTAGACAAAACATCCAATCATCTTATTTGGTCATCTCATCTCATTTAAAATTTTTTCCTGACAAGGGCAAGTTATTCTTGTTAAGCCTTAAATTTCTTCTGTAAAATTAGGATAATGATAGTTGAAAAGCTGTAAAGATTAGAAGCAGTGTGTGTAAGAGGCTAGTACTATGTAGTAGGATTTCAATACATGGTAGTGATTCTATTTTTTTTGAATAACACAAATTTAATTATTGATTCCCGTGATTACCAGTTTCTCAGCTGTCATTCTTTTTTCTTACTTTTGTGCCTTTTTAAAGAAATATTCCCTCAGCCTTAAAAACTCTTTCTTCCCTACCTCTCCTGACAGTTCTGTTGATGTTTTGGGCTCATTTTAGAGGTCACATCCTTTATGAAGTATTTCCTGCCCCTCATGAGTGTGCTAAATAGTTCTGCAGTTAGCACTCATAGTATCTACACCTAATCTGAACGAGAGCTTTGTAATAAAAGAGAGCTTTGTATAAAATTTCATAATTGCCAGATTACACATATTCATACCGTGTCTGTTGTATTCAACATTGTATTTATATTTTCTTGGATCATAACAAGTACTGAAATATTTGTAGAATGTATGAATAAGTAATCGTTTTAGAAGTTGTTTCTAGGTAACAAAATGCAGCTTTTAAGCATTTAAAAATGGTAAAATTGAATTTTGGGTATTAGGAAAATAACCTCCTTTTTTCCTACTACTCCATGCCTGGTATAACTGTGCATGTGCACACACATAAACACATCACTTCTATCAAAGTCCCTAGACTACAGTTTATTTTTTTTAACATCTTTATTACAGTATAATTGCTTTACAATGGTGTGTTAGTTTCTGCTTTATAACAAAGTGAATCAGTTATACATATACATATATCCCCATACCTCTTCCCTCTTGTGTCTCCCTCCCTTCCACCCTCCCTATCCCACCCCTAGGTGGTCACAAAGTACCGAGCTGATCTTCCTGTGCTATGTGGCTGCTTCCGACTAGCTGTTTTACATTTGATAGTGTATATATGTCCATGCCACTCTCTCACTTTGTGCCAGCTTACCCTTCTCCCTCCCTGTATCCTCAGTTCCATTCTCTAGTAGGTCTGTGTCTTTACTGCCGTCTTGCCCCAGGTTCTTCATTGCCATTTTCTTTTTGTTTTTTAGATTCCATATATATGTGTTAACATACAGTATTTGTTTTTCTCTTTCTGACTAACTTCACTCTGTATGACAGACTCTAGGTCCATCCACCTCACTACAGATAGCTCAATTTCATCTCTTTTTATGGCTGGGTAATATTCCATTGTATATATGTGCCCCATCTTCTTTATCCATTCATAGGTTGATGGACACTTAACTTGCTTCCATGTCCTGGATATTGTAAATAGAGCTGCAATGAACATTGTGGTACATGACTCTTTTTTTTTTTTTTTTTTTTTTTTTTTTGTGGTACGCGGGCCTCTCACTGTTGTGGCCTCTCCCGTTGCGGAGCACAGGCTCCAGACGCTCAGGCTCAGCGGCCATGGATCACGGGCCCAGCTGCTCCGCATCATGTGGGATCTTCCTGGATCGGGGCATGAACCCGTGTCCCCTGCATCAGCAGGCGGACTCTCAACCACTGCACCACCAGGGGAACCCTACATGACTCTTTTTGAATTATTGTTTTCTCTGGGTATATGCCCAGGAGTGGGATTGCTGGGTCGTATGGTAGTTCTATTTTTAGTTTTTTAAGGAACCTCCATACTGTTTTCGATAGTGGCTGTATCAATTTACATTCCCACCAACAGTGCAAGAGGGTTCCCTTTGCTCCACACCCTCTCCAGCATTTCTTGTTTCTAGATTTTTTGATGATGGCCATTCTGACTGGTGTGAAGTTATACCTCATTGTAGTTTTGATTTGCATTTCTCTAATGATTAATGATGTTGAGCCTTCATTCATGTTTGTTGGCAATCTGTATATCTTCTTTGGAGAAACGTGTATTTAGGTCTTCTGCGCATTTTTGGATTGGGTTATTATCTTTTTTTTTTTGATATTGAGCTGCATGAGCTGCTTGTAAATTTTGGAGATAAATCCTTTGTCAGTTTCTTCATTTGCAAGTATTTTCTCCCATTTGGAGGGTTGTCTTTTCGTCTTGTTTATGGTTTCCTTTGTTGTGCAAAAGCTTTTAAGTTTCATTAGGTCCCATTTGTTTATTTTTGTTTTTATTTCCCTTTCTCTAGGAGGTGGGTGAAAAAGGATCTTGTGGTGATTTATGTCATAGAGTGTTCTGCCTATGTTTTCCTCTAAGAGTTTTATAGTGTCTAGCCTTACATTTAGGTCTTTAATCCATTTTGAGTTTATTTTTGTGTATGGTGTTAGGGAGTGTTCTAATTTCATTCCTTTACATGTACCTGTTCAGTTTCCCCAGCACCACTTACTGAAGAGGCTGTCTTTTCTACACTGTATATTCTTGCCTCCTTTATCAAAGATAAGGTGACCATATGTGTGTGGGTTTATCTCTGGGCTTTCTATCCTGTTCCATTGATCTATATGTCTGTTTTTGTGCCAGTACCATACTGTCTTGATTACTGTAGCTTTGTAGTGTAGTCTGAAGTCCTGAAGCCTGATTCCTCCAGTTCTGTTTTTCTTTCTCAAAACTGCGTTGGCTATTCGGGGTCTTTTGTGTTTCCATACAAATTGTGAAATTTTTTGTTCTAGTTCTGTGAAAAATGCCATTGGTAGTTTGATAGGGATTGCATTGTATCTGTAGATTGCTTTAGGTAGGATAGTCATTTTCACAATGTTGATTCTTCCAATCCAAGAACATGGTATATCTCTCCATCTATTTGTATCATCCTTAATTTCCTTCATCAGTGTCTTATAATTTTCTGCATACAGGTCTTTTGTCTCCTTAGGTAGGTATTCCTAGATATTTTATTCTTTTTGTTGCAATGGTAAATGGGAGTGTTTTCTTAATTTCACTTTTAGATTTTTCATCATTAATGTGTAGGAATGCAAGAGATTTCTGTACTTTAATTTTGTATCCTGCTACTTTACCAAATTCTTTGATTAGCGCTAGTAGTGTTCTGGTAGCATATTTAGGATATTCTATGTGTAGTATCATGTCATCTGAAAACAGTGACAGTTTTACTTCTTCTTTTCTGATTTGTATTCCTTTTATGTTTTTTTCTTCTTTGATTTCTATGGCTAAACCTTCCAAAACTGTGTTGAATAATAGTGGTGAGAGTGGGCAACCTTGTCTTGTTCCTGATCTTAGTGGAAATGGTTTCAGTTTTTCACCATTGAGGATGATGTTAGCTGTGTGTTTGTCATATATGGCCTTTATTATGTTGAGATAAGTTCCCTCTATGCCTACTTTTTGGAGGGTTTTTATCATAAATGGATGTTGAATTTTGTCAGAAGCTTTTTCTGCATCTATTGAGGTGATCATATGGTTTTTCTCCTTCAGTTGGTTAACATGGTGTATCACATTGATTGATTTGCGTATGTTGAAGAATTCTTGCATTCCTGGGATAAATCCCACTTGATCATGGTGTATGATCCTTTTAATGTGCTGTTGGATTCTGTTTGGTAGTATTTTATTGAGGAGTTTTGCATCTGTGTTCATCAGTGATATTGGCCTGTAGTTTTCTTTGTTTGTGACATCTTTGTCTGTTTTTGGTATCAGGGTGATGGTGGCCTCATAGAATGAGTTTGGGAGTGTTCCTTCCTCTGCAGTTTTTTGGAAGAGTTTGAGATGGATGGGTGTTAGCTCTTTAAATGTTTGATAGAATTCATCTGTGAAGCCATCTGGTCCCCGACTTTTATATGTTGGACTTTTGTTTGTTGTCCATTTTATTGGCATAGCGTTGCTTGTAGTGGTCTCTTAGGATGCTTTGTATTTCTGCGGTGTCTGTTGTAACTTCTCCTTTTTCATTTCTAATTTTATTGACTTGAGTCCTCTCCCTCTTTTTCTTGATGAGTCTGGCTAATGATTTATCAATTTTGTTTATCTTCTCAAAGAACCAGCTTTTCGTTTTATTGATCTTTGCTATTGTTTTCTTTGTTTCTATTTCATTTATTTCTGCTCTGATCTTTATGATTTCTTTCCTTCTGCTAGCTTTGGGTTTTGTTTGTTCTTCTTTCTCTGGTTCCTTTAGGTATAATTTTAGATTGTTTATTTGAGATTTTTCTTTTTTCTTGAGGTACGCTTGTACTGCTATAAAATTCCCTATTTGAATTGTTTTGCTGCATCCCATAGGTTTTGGATCGTTGTGTTTTTGTTGTCATTTGTCTCTAGGTATTTTCTGATTTCCTCTTTGAGTTCTTCAGTGATCTCTTGATTATTTAGTAATGTATTGTTTAGCCTCCATGTGTTTGTGTTTTTTACGGTTTTTTTCCCTGTAATTGATTTCTAATGTCATAGCATTGTGATCAGAAAATACGTTTTATATGATTTCAATTTTCTTACATTTACTGAGGCTTGTTTTGTGACCCAAGACGTGCTCTATCTTGGAGAATGTTCCGTGTGCACTTGAGAAAAAAGTGTAATGTGCTGGTTTTGGATGCAATGTCCTATAAATTTCAATTAAATCTATATGGTCTGTTGTGTTATTTAAAGCTTGTGTTTGCTTATTAATTTTCTGTTTGGATGATCTGTCCATTGGTGTAAGTGGGGTGTTAAAGTCGCCCTCTATTATTGTGTTACTGTCAATTTCTCCTTTCATGGTTGTCTGCATGTGCCTTATATATTGCGGTGCTTGTATGTTTGGTGCATAAACATTTATAATTGTTATATCTTCTTCTTGGAGTGATTCCTTGATCATTATGTAGTGTCTTTCCTTGTCTCTTGTAACATCTTTTATTTAAAAATCTATTTTATCTGATATGAGTATTGCTACTCCAGCTTTCTTTTGGTTTCCATTTGCATGGAATATCTTTTTCTGTCCCCTCACTTTCAGTCTGTATGTGTCCTTAGGTCTAAAGTGGGTTTCTTGTAGACAGCATATATATGGGTCTTATATTTGTATCCATTCAGGGAGCCTGTGTCTTTTGGTTGGAGCATTTAATCCATTCACATTTAAGGTAATTATATATATGTATGTTCCTATTACCATTTTCTTCATTGTTATGGGTTTGTTTTTTTAGGCCTTTTCTACTTTTCTGTTTCTCACTTAGAGAAATTCCTTTAGTATTTGTTGTAGAGCTGGTTTGGTAGTTCTGAATTCTCTTATCTTTTGCTTGTCTGTAAAGCTTTTGATTTCTCCATTGAATCTGAATGAGATCCTTGCCTGGTAGAGAACTCTTTGCTGTAGGTTCTTCCCTTTCATCACTTTAAGTATATCATGCCACTCCCTCTGGCTTGTAGAGATTCTGCTGAGAAATCAGCTGTTAACCTTATGGGAGTTCCCTTGTATGTTATTTTTTGGTTTTCCCTTGCTGCTTTCAATAATTTTTTTTGTCTTTAATTTTTGCCAGTTTGATTACTATGTGTCTCGGCATATTTCTCCTTGGGTTTATCCTGTATGGGACTTGCTGCACTTCCTGGACTTGGGTGGCTATTTCCTTTCCCATGTTATTGAAGTTTTCGAGTATAATCTCTTCAAATATTTTCTCTGGTCCTTTCTCTGTCTCTTCTCCTTCTGGGACCCCTGTAATGCGAATGTTGTTGCATTTTATGTTGTCCCGGAGGTCTCTTAGGCTGTCTTCCTTTCTTTTCATTCTTTTTTCTTTATTCTGTTCCGTGGCAGTGAATTCCACCATTCTGTCTTCCAGGTCACTTATCCGTTCTTCTGCCTCAGTTATTCTGCTATTGATTCTTTCTAGTGTAGTTTTCATTTCAGTTATTGTCTTGTTCATCTCTGTTTGTTTGTTCTTTAATTCTTCTAGGTCTTTGGTAAACATTTCTTGCATCTTCTTGATCTTTGCCTGCATTCTTTTTTGGAGGTCCTGGTTCATGTTCACTACATTGTTCTGAATTCTTTTTCTGGAAAGTTTCCTATCTCCACTTCATTTAGTTGTTTTTCTGGGGTTTTATCTTGTTCCTTCATCTGGTACTTAGCCCTCTGCCTTTTCATCTTGTCTATATTTTTGTGAATGTGGTTTTTTTTCCACAGACTGCAAGATTGTAGTTCTTCTTGCTTCTGCTGTCTGCCCTCTGGTGGATGAGGCTATCTAAGAGGCTTGATTGGAGGGACTGGTGGTGGGTAGAGCCGAGTGTTGCTCTGGTGGGTAGAGCTCAGTAAAACTTTAAGCCACTTGACTGCTGATGGGTGGGGCTGGGTTCCCTCCCTGTTGGCTGTTTGGCCTGAGGCAACCCAACACTGGAGCCTACCTGGGCTGTTTGCTGGGACTAATGGCAGACTCTGGGAGGGCTCACACCAAGGAGTGCTTCCCAGAACTTCTGCTGCCAATTTCCTTGTACCCACGGTGAGCCACTGCCAACCCCCACCTCTGCGAGAGACCCTCCAACACCGGGAGGTAATTATAATTCAGTCTCCACTGTGTTCACTGTTCCTTACCCTGGGTCCCGATGCGTACACTACTTTGTGTGTGCCCTCCATGAGTGGAATCTGTGTTTTCCCCAGTCCTGTCGAAGTCCTGCAATCAACTGCCACTAGGCTTCAACGTCTGATTCTCTAGGAATTCCTCCTCTTGTTTCCGGACCCCCAGGTTGGGAAGCCTGATGTGGGGCTCAGAACCTTCACTCCAGTGGGTGGACTTCTGTGGTATAAGTGTTATCCAGTCTGTGAGTCACCCACCCACCAGTTATGGGATTTGAGTTTACTGTGATTGCGCCCCTCCTACCATCACATTGTGGCTTCTCCTTTGTCTTTGGATGTGGGGTATCTTTTTTGGTGAGTTCCAGTGTCTTCCTATCGATGATTGCCCAGCAGCTAGTTGTGACTCTGGTGTTCTCGCAAGATGGAGTGAGAGCACGTTCTTCTACTCCGCCATCTTGGTTCCTCCTGCCCCTGGCTTTTGTGTTTTGGAAGACTTTTAATCACAATTTCAATTTCAGTGCTTGTGATTGTTGTGTTCATATTTTCTATTTCTTCCTGGTTCAGTCTTGGAAGATTGTGCATTTCTAAGAATTTGTCCATTTCTTCCCGGTTTTCCATTTTATTGGCATATAGTTTTTTGTAGTAATCTCTCATTGTCCTTTGTATTTCTGCAGTGTCAGTTGTTTCTTCCCCTTTTTCATTTCTAATTCTATTGATTTGAGTCTTCTCCCTTTTTTTCTTGATGCATCTGTCTAATGGTGTATCAATTTTGTTTATCTTCTCAAAGAACCAGCTTTTAGTTTTATTGATCTTTGCTCTTGTTTTCTTCATTTCTTTTTCATTTATTTCTGCTGTGATCTTTATGATTTCTTTCCTTCTGCTAACTTTGGGGTTTTTTTTCTGTTCTTTCTCTAGTCGCTTTAGGTGTAAGGTTAGGTTGTTTATTTGAGATTTTCTTGTTTTTTAAGGTAGGATTGTATTGTTATAAGCTTCCCTCTTAGAACTGCTTTTGCTGCATCCCATAGATTTTGGGTCATCATGTTTTCATTGTCATTTGTTTCTAGGTATTATTTGATTTCCTCTTTGATTGTTTCAGTGATCTCTTGGTTATTAAGTAGTGTATTGTTTGGCCTCCATGTGTTTGTAGTTTTTACAGATTTTTTCCTGTAGTTGATATGTAGCCTCATAACATTGTGGTTGGAAAAGATACTTGATACAATTTCAATTTTCTTAAATATACCAAGGCCTGATTTGTGACCCAAGATATGATTTATCCTGCAGAATGTTCCATGAGGACTTGAGAAGAAAGTGTATTCTGTTGTTTTTGGATGGAATGTCCTATAAATATCAATTAAGTCCGTCTTGTTTAATGTATCATTTAAAGGTTGTGTTTCCTTATTTATTTTCATTTTGGATGATCTGTCCATTGGTGAAAGTGGGGTATTAAAGTCCCCTACTGTGATTGTGTTACTGTCGATTTCCCCTTTTATGGCTGTTAGTATTTGCCTTATGTATTGTGGTGCTCCTATGTTGGGTGTGTAAGTATTTACAGTTGTTATATCTTCTTCTTCTATTGATCCCTTGATCATTATGTAGTGTCCTTCTTTATCTCTTGTAATCGTCTTTGTTTTAAAGTCTATTTTGTCTGATATGAGAATTGCTACTCCAGGTTTCTTTTGATTTCCATTTGCATAGAATATATTTTTCAATCCCCTCACTTTCAGTCTATATGTGTCCCTAGGTCTGAAGTGGGTGTCTTGTAGACAGCATATATACAGTAGACTACATTTTTAAAAAGTGTACTGAACTTTCTCCATCCGTTTCTGTACTTTAAATGTTATCAATCATGCTGCAATTAATATCATTTAGCATCAGTTGTTTAAAAAGGTGTATGTCACTTCTAGGAATTATATTTTAAATACTGATTAAAAATTCCAGTCCTCACTGATGATTCTTCTTGCCTAGTTTAGTTTATTTCAGGATCTTAGTTGGTATCACCTACTCTGTTGATTTAGTACGTGGTTATAGAGCAAACTACTAGATTTAAATATGCCATTCCATAGAGATTTTTTGCCGAAGGCCTTGGTGCTTTGCCTTTAGTTAGGTTACGTATGGTTTTGTAAGGTAAAAATTCTACACTAGTTTTAGAGAGATGTAGATGGAATAAACTTGGAGTGCCAGCCAAGTTTTTTCTTCCTAAATAAAAAGGCAGTTCCCCTAAAAGCTAAGCTGTTGCTTATAATTACTCAACAATAATTCTAATTTATACCTCATTGTAAGCATGTTGAGTATCTCAGATATGAATCATTTTGATCCGAATAGAAGCAATCTGTTCAATATTAAAAAAAAAAAAGGTCTAGTTTATTCAGTTCTCATAGGCTTTCTTCCCAGACTAGTGACCATTGCAATAGCATGTCTAAAATAAAACAGGTTGGAATAAACCATAATTCTATGTGATTGACATTTCATTAAATCTTGGTCAGCACAAGGAGAGAAACAGAAGTTTAACCTCTTTTGATTAAAAAGCAAAGGTTGAGAAATACATATCTATGTGAAATTTTTTTTTAATATCCTAATGTGATATTATAGGACAGTTTTAAGGTGGTTGGTTTAAATATTTTTAATATCCTAGTAAATGGAGTGTATGTAGCCAGACAATAGGAATAACATATATCTCTTTGGATAGATTTAGTTATGGGGTACACTTTTCCACTAAAGCAGAGTGAGTTGTAATACATTCCATTCATGTAAGTGCTGTTAACATATCTTACATTTCAAGGCAGTGAAAGTATATAATAAAAGAAAGACTCCAGATGGTGTGTTTGGGGTTAATGCTTTTCATTTAGTGCTCAGGATGTGGTCCTTTGGTTCTGAGATAGTGCATAACTACAGGAAGATTGGGATGCATCTCAGAGACTGGATCTTGCGGGTATAGACATAAAGCACTTTTTAAATGCTAGTATATTTGTGGTGATCACTAACACAGCAATTACAGTTAGGGAATTAAAACAATGAGTGCTGCTGTTTTAATTCTTTCTGAACTCTTAGAGGGGATTTTGAAATGGCACCCTTTGGCCCCTGTGGATGTGTCAGCCCGTGACAGGCCACCTGGAAGTAGATCCTGAAAATCAATTTGATTGTCATGTTGCAGTCTTAGCTTCTTTTTCTTGAGAAAGATAAAGGAGGGCATTCCACATTAGCAAAAGAAACTGGTAGGTATCAGATTTTGAAAAGTAATGTGTATTTGTAATAAGCCAAGTTAAAACCTATATTGTGACTGCTTAGAAATTAAATCCACAAAAATGGTGGAAGATAAGAGTAGAAAAAAATATGTTTTCATCATTCACAGCTATCTAGACAAATGAGTAGTGCTTTTATGTAAATACATATATACAATTGCTCAAATTGATAAGTAACTATTAAATTTTTACTCTAATTTAAAGATGTTTAGATTTCATCCATCAGTCAGTAGTGTTAGGTGCAGTAAATTTGTAGCTGCAAAGTTAATTTGAAAAATTGTCATGGCTTAACCTAAGCCCAGAGGAGTTGTGTTGGTATTTTATCACAAGATGTGTGCTTCTGAAACTAACAGAGCAATGTCTGCTTAAAATATTTACTTTGATACTGTTTCTAGAAATTTTCCTATACTTTTATTGCTATATTAGGTTTTGTCTTTGTCAGATTTATTGAGATATAATTTACATGCGGTAAAATTCACTTCTTAGATATATTGTTCTCTGAGCTTTAACAAACTATACAGTTATGTAACTCTGATCACAGTCCAGATATGTAGTATTTCCATAACCCTAAAAAGTTTCCTCATACTCTGTGTGCAGTATCCTTACCCCACTTCCAGACCTTGTCAAACTGCAAAGTTCTACCTTTTCTTAATATCACATAAACTGAGTCATACAGTATGTAGCCTCTTGCATCTGGCTTCTTTCACTTAGTGTAATGCTTTTGAGATACATTTAGGCTGATACATGTATCAGTTTGTTCCTTTATATTGCTAAGTAGTACTTTGTTTTATGGATGTAGCACGAATTATTATCCATTTATCAGTTGAAGAGTCAGAGAATGTATCCTTTTTTTCTATATTGCTGAAGAGTTTGTGTAATTTCAGTGTTATTTCTTCCTTATATGTTTGGTACGATTCACAAGTGAGGCCAGTTGATCTAAAGATTATTTTGTAGGTTAATTTCTTTAATGGTTATAGGACTAATTAGATTTCTCTTTCTTTCTGTATCAGTTTTGGCAAGTTAAATTTTTTTTCTACGAATTTGTTCATTTCCCCTAAATCTTCAATTTTTTTTTTTGCGGTATGCAGGCCTCTCACTGTTGTGGCCTCTCCCGCTGCGGAGCACAGGCTCCGGACGCTCAGGCTCAGCGGCCATGGCTCACGGGCCCAGCTGCTCCGCGGCATGTGGGATCTTCCTGGACTGGGGCACGAACCCATGTCCCCTGCCTCGGCAGGCAGACTCTCAACCACTGCGCCACCAGGGAAGCCCCTCTTCAATTCTTTTGACATAAAATTTTTTATCATCTATCAAGATTTTCTGTATATATTATTAATTATGTGGCAATAATTCTTTTTCCATCCTAATATCTATTTTTTGTGCTTTCCATTTTTTTCTTAATCAATCTTGTTGGGAATTTATCAATTTTATTAGTTTTTACAAGCAACCAACCTTTGGCTTTCTTTGTATTATGTGTGTATTTGTTTTCATTAATTCTTATTATTATTCTAATTCTTACATTTTCTCCTTTTAGTTTCTTTAGGTTTAATGTGCTGTTCATTTTCTACCATCTTGAGAAGGATGTTTAGCTCATTGGTTTTGAATTTTTCTCCTTTTCTAATATATTAATATATAATTATGAATTTTCCTCTAATTATAGCTTTAGGTACATCCCATAAGTTTTAGTATATTTTCACTGTCATTCAGTTCAGAATATTTTCTAGTTTACATTCCAACATCTCCATTTGATTTATGAGTTAATTTAGAAGAGTATTTCTTATAATAAAATTGACCTTTTTTTGGGTGGACAGTTCTATTTTACCATATATATATAGACTCATGTAACTACCACCACAGTGAAGATACAGAACAGTTAGTTCTATTAACCCCAAAATAACTTTCGTGTTATCCCTTTGAATTTATACTCTGTCTATCTCTAGCACCTGGTAACCACTGATCTCTTCTTTTTTTTGTCACTAAATGTTTAAAGGTTTATCTTGTTTTTTAAAAAATAAATTTATTTATTTTTGGTTGTGTTGGGTCTTCATTGCTGCATGCAGGCTTTCTCTAGTTGCGGCAAGGGGGAGCTGCTCTTCATTGCGGTGCACAGGCTTCTTATTGCGATGGCTTTCTTGTTGCAGAACACGGGCTCTAGGCACGCAGGCTTCAGTAGTTGTGGCATGTGGGCTCAGTAGTTGTAGCTCATGGTCTCTAGAGCACAGGATCAGTGGTTGTGGCGCATGGGCTTAGTTGCTCCGTGGCATGTGGGGTCTTCCCAGACCAGGGCTCGAACCCGTGTCCCCTGCACTGGCAGGTGGATTCCTAACCACTGCACCACCAGGGAAGCCCCTAAAGGTTTATCTTTCTGAAAATGTTATGTGAGTGAATCATATAGCATGTACTTTTGAGACTTGCTTTCTTCCCTCGGCATAATGCATTTGAGATTTGTTCAATTTGCAGCAAGCTCAACAGGTCATTCCTTTTCATCGCTGAGTCACATTCCATTGTATCAATGTACTACTGTTTATTCTTTCACTTGCTGAAAGACATTGGTGATTATGAATAGAGTTGCAGTAAACATTCATGTATAGGGTTTTCTGTGATTATAAGTTTTCATTTCTCTCAGTAAATAACTAGATGAGGGATTGATGTAAAAAATTATAAATTTACTCTTTATCATTATAGGAAACTGCCAAACTGTATTCCAAGGTGATTGTACTGTTTTGCCTTCTTACCAGCAATGTATAAAAGTTTCAGTTGCTCCAAATCCTCATCAGCACTTGCCATTTTAAATACTATTTACTTCAGCCATTCATACATGTCTGTAGTGGTATCTCATCATGGTTTTAATTTGAATTTCCCCAATGCTAATAATATTCAATACCTTTTCATATGCTTATTTGCAATCCATATATTTCTGCAACTCTTTTTTTTTAACATCTTTATTGGAGTATAATTGCTTTACAATGGTGTGTTAGTTTCTGCTTTATAACAAAGTGAATCAGTTATACATAAACATATGTTCCCATTTCTCTTCCTTCTTGCGTCTCCATCCCTCCCTCCTTCCCTATCCCACCCCTCTAGGTGGTCACAAAGCACTGAGCTGATCTCCCTGTGCTATGCAGCTGCTTCCCACTAGCTATCTGTTTTACATTTGGTAGTGTATATATGTCCATGCCACTCTCTCACTTTGTCACAGCTTACCCTTCCCCCTCCCCATATCCTCAAGTCCATTCTCTAGCAGGTCTGTGTCCATATTCCCGTCTTACCCCTAGGTTCTTCATGACTTTCCATTTTTTTTTCTTAGATTCCATATATATGTGTTAGCATACGGTATTTGTTTTTCTCTTTCTGACTAACTTCACTCTGTATGACAGACTCTAAGTCCATCCACCTCACTACAAATAACTCAATTTCATTTCTTTTATGGCTGAGTAATATTCCATTGTATATATTTGCCACATCTTCTTTATCCACTCATCTGTAGATGGACACTTAGGTTGTTTCCATGTCCTGCGTATTGTAAGTAGAGCTGCAATGAACATTGTGGTACATGACTCTTTTTGAATTATGGTTTTCTCAGGGTATATGCCCAGTAGTGGGATTGCTGGGTTGTATGGTAGTTCTATTTGTAGTTTTTAAAGGAACCTCCATACT
Organism: Delphinus delphis; assembly: GCF_949987515.2. Taxonomy (NCBI): domain Eukaryota; kingdom Metazoa; phylum Chordata; class Mammalia; order Artiodactyla; family Delphinidae; genus Delphinus; species Delphinus delphis. Next base: position 106,111,023 of record NC_082686.1, on the reverse strand, counting down.
GTTCTCCATAGTGGCTGTATCAATATACATTCCCACCAACAGTGCAAGAGTGTGCCCTTTTCTCCACACCTTCTCCAGCATTTCTTGTTTCTAGATTTTTTGATGATGGCCATTCTGACTGATGTGAGATGATACCTCATTGTAGTTTTGATTTGCATTTCTCTAATGATTAGTGATGTTGAGCATTCTTTCATGTGTTTGTTGGCAGTCTGTATATCTTCTTTAGAGAAATGTCTATTTAGGTCTTCTGCCCATTTTTGGATTGGGTTGTTTGTTTTTTTGTTATTGAGCTGCGTGAGCTGCTTGTAAATTTTGGAGATTAATCCTTTGTCACTTGCTTCATATGCAAATATTTTGTCCCATTCTGAGGGTTGTCTTTTTGTCTTGTTTATGGTTTCCTTTGCTGTGCAAAAGCTTTGAAGTTTCATTAGGTCCCATTTGTTTATTTTTGTTTCCATTTCTCTAGGAGGTGAGTCAAAAAGGATCTTGCTGTGATTTATATCATAGAGTGTTCTGCCTATGTTTTCCTCTAAGAGTTTGATACTGTCTGGCCTTACATTTAGGTCTTTAATCCATTTTGAGCTTATTTTTGTGTATGGTGTTAGGGAGTGTTCTAATTTCATACTTTTATATGTACCTGTCCAGTTTCACCAGCATCATTTATTGAAGAGGCTGTCTTTTCTCCACTGTATATTCTTGCCTCCTTTATCAAAGATAAGGTGACCATATGTGTGTGGATTTATCTCTGGGCATTCCATCCTGTTCCATTTATCTATATTTCTGCTTTTGTACCAGTACCATACTTTCTTTTTTTAAAATTTATTTATTTATGGCTGTGTTGGGTCTTCGTTTCTGTGCGAGGGCTTTCTCCTGTTGTGGCAAGCGGGGGCCACTCTTCATCGCGGTGCACAGGCCTCTCATTATCGCGGCCTCTCCTGTTGCGGAGCACAGGCTCCAGACGCGCAGGCTCAGTAGTTGTGGCTCACGGGCCTAATTGCTCCGCGGCATGTGGGATCTTCCCAGACCAGGGCTCGAACCCGTGTCGGCTGCATTGGCAGGCATATTCTCAACCACTGCGCCACCAGGGAAGCCCACTATACTTTCTTGATTACTGTAGCATTGTAGTATAGTCTGAAGTCAGGGATCCTGATCCCTCCAGCTCCATTGTTCGTTCTCAAGATTGCTTTGGGGCTTCCCTCGTGGCGCAGTGGTTGAGAGTCCGCCTGCCGATGCAGGGGCACGGCTTCGTGCCCCAGTCCGGCAAGATCCCACATGCCGCGGAGCGGCTGGGCCTGTGAGCCATGGCCGCTAAGCCTGCACGTCCAGAGCCTGTGCTCCGCAATGGGAGAGGCCACAACAGTGAGAGGCCTGCGTACTGCAAGAAAATTAAATAAATAAATAAATAAATAAATAAATAAATAAATAAATAAATAAAAGATTGCTTTGGCTTTTCAGGGTCTTTCGTGTTTCCATACAAATTGTGAAATTTTTTGTTCTAGTTCTGTGAAAAATGCCAGTGGTAGTTTGATAGGGATTGCATTGAATCTGTAGATTGCTTTGGGTAGTAGAGTCATTTTCACTATGTTGATTCTTTCATCCAAGAACATGGTATATATCTCTCCATCTATTTGTATCATCTTTAATTTCTTTCAACAGTGTCTTACAATTTTTGGCATACAGGTCTTTTGTCTCCTTAGGTAGGTGTATTCCTAGATATTTTATTCTTTTGGTTGCAATGGTAAATGGGAGTGTTTTCTTGATCTCACTTTCAGATTTTTTATCATTAGTGTATAGGAATGCTAGAGTTTTCTGTGCATTAATTTTGTATCCTGCTACTTTACCAATTTCATTGATTAACTCTAGTAGTTTTCTGGTAGCCTCTTTAGGATTCTCTTTTTATAGTATGGTGTCATCTGCAAACAGTGACAGCTTTACTTCTTCTTTTCCGATTTGGATTCCTTTTATTTCCTTTTCTTCTCTGATTGCTGGGGCTAAAACTTCCAAAAGTATGTTGAATAAGAGTGGTGAGAGTGGGCAACCTTGTCTTCTTCCTGATCTTAGTGGAAATGGTTTCAGTTTTTCACCATTGAGGACAATGTTGGCTGTGGGTTTGTCGTATATGGCCTTTATTATGTTGAGGAAAGTTCCCTCTATGCCTACTTTCAGGAGGGTTGTTATCATAAATGGGTGTTGAATTTTGTCGAAAGCTTCCTCTGCATGTATTGAGATGATCATATGGATTTTATCTTTCAATTTGTTAATATGGTTTATCACATTGATTGATTTGCGTATATTGAAGAATCCTTGCATTCCTGGAATAAACCCCACTTGATCATGGTGTATGATCCTTTTAATGTGCTGTGGATTCTGTTTGCTAGTATTTTGTTAAGGATTTTTGCGTCTATGTTCATCAGTGATATTGGCCTGTAGTTTTCTTTCTTTGTGACATCCTTGTCTGGTTTTGGTATCAAGGTGATGGTGGCCTCATAGAATGAGTTTGGGAGTGTTTCTCCCTCTGCTATATTTTGGAAGAGTTTGAGAAGTGTAGGTGTTAGTCTTCTCTAAATGTTTGATAGAATTTGCCTGTGAAGCCATCTGGTTCTGGGCTTTTGTTTGTTGGAAGATTTTTAATCACAGTTTCAATTTCAGTGCTTGTGATTGGTCTGTTCATATTTTCTGTTTCTTCCTGATTCAGTCTTGGCAGGTTGTGCATTTCTAAGAATTTGTCCATTTCTTCCAGGTTGTCCATTTTATTGGCATAGAATTGCTTGTAGTAATCTCTCATAATAGTTTGTATTTCTGCAGTGTCTGTTGTTACTTCTCCTTTTTCATTTCTAATTCTATTGATTTGAGTCTTCTCCCTTTTTTTCTTGATGAGTCTGGCTAATGGTTTATCAATTTCGTTTATGTTCTCAGAGAACCACCTTTTAGTTTTATTATCTTTGCTATTGTTTCCTTCATCTCTTTTTCATTTATTTCTGATCTGATTTTTATTATTTCTTTCCTTCTGCTAACTTTGGGGTTTTTTGTTCTTCTTTCTCTAATTGCTTTAGGTGCAATATAAGGTTTTTTATTTGAGATGTTTCCTGTTTCTTAAGGTAGGATTTTATTGCTATAAACTTCTGTCTTAGAACTACTTTTGCTTCATCCCATAGGTTTTGGGGCATCCTGTCTCTATTGTCATTTGTTTCTAGGTATTTTTTGATTTCCTCTTTGGTTTCTTCAGTGATCACTTCGTTATTAAGTAGTGTATTGTTTAGCCTCCATGTGTGTATATTTTTTACAGATCTTTTCCTGTAATTGATATCTAGTCTCATAGCGTTGTGGTCGGAAAAGATACATTATATAATTTCAGTTTTCTTAAATTTACCAAGGCTTGATTTGTGACCCAAGATATGATTTATCCTGGAGAATGTTCCATGAGCACTTGAGAAGAATGTGTATTCTGTTGTTTTTGGATGGAATGTCCTATAAATATCAATTAAGTCCATCTTGTTTAATGTATCACTTAAAGCTTGTGTTTCCTTATTTAATTTGCTTTTGGATTATCTGTCCATGGGTGAAAGTGGGGTGTTAACGTCCCCTACTGTGAATGGGTTACTGTCGATTTCCCCTTTTATGGCTGTTCGTATTTGCCTTATGTATTGAGGTGCTCCTATGTTGGGTGCATAAATATTTACTGTTGTTATATCTTCTTCTTGGATCTATCCCTTGATCATTATGTAGTGTCCTTCTTTGTCTCTTCTAATAGTCTTTATTTTAAAGTCTATTTTGTGTGATACGAGAATTGCTACTCCAGCTTCCTTTTGGTTTCCATTTGCATGGTATATCTTTTTCCATCCTCTTACTTTCAGTCTGTATGTGTCTCTAGGTCTGAAGTGGGTCTCTTGTAGACAGCATATATATGGGTCTTGTTTTTGTATCCATTCAGCCAATCTGTGTCTTTTGGTGGGAGCATTTAGGCCATTTACATTTAAGGTAATTATCAATATGTATGTGACTATTCCCATTTTCTTAATTGTTTTGGGTTCGTTATTATAGGTCTTTTCCTTCTCTTGTGTTTATTGCCTAGAGTAGTTCCTTTAGCATTTGTTGTAAAGCTGGTTTGGTGGTGCTGAACTCTTTCAGCTTTTGCTTGTCTGTAAAGGTTTTAATTTCTCCATCAAATCTGAATGAGATCCTTGCTGGGTAGAGTAATCTTGATTGCAGGTTTTTCTCCTTCATCACTTTAAATATGTCCTGCCAGTCCCTTCTGGCTTGCAGAGTTTCTGCTGAAAGATCAGCTGTTAACCTTATAGGGATTCCCTTGTGTGTTATTTTTCTCTTGCTGCTTTTAATATGTTTTCTTTGTATTTAATTTTTGACAGTTTGATTAATATGTGTGTTGGCATATTTTTCCTTGGATTTATCCTGTATGGGACTGTCTGTGCTTCCCAGACTTGATTAACTATTTCCTTTCCCATATTAGGGAAGTTTTCAACTACAATCTCTTCAAATATTTTGTCAGTCCCTTTCTTTTTCTCTTCTTCTTCTGGAACCCCTATAATTCGAATGTTGGTGCATTTAATGTTGTTCCAGAGGTCTCTGAGACTGTCCTCAGATCTTTTCATTCTTTTTTCTTTATTCTGCTCTGCAGTACTTATTTCCACTATTTTATCTTCCAGGTCACTTATCCGTTCTTCTTCCTCAGTTATTCTGCTATTGATCACATTTAGAGTATTTTTAATTTCATTTATTGTGTTGTTCATCGTTGTTTGTTTCATCTTTAGTTCTTCTAAGTGCTTGTTAAATGTTTCTTGCATTTTCTCTATTCTATTTCCAAGATGTTGGATCATCTTTACTATAATTTTGAATTCTTTTTCAGGTAGACTGCTATTTCCTCTTCATTTGTTTTTTCTGGTGGGTTTTTACCTTGTTCCTTCATCTGCTGTGTGTTTCTTTGTCTCCTTATTTTGCTTATCTTACTGTGTTTGGGGTCTCCATTTTGCAGGTTGCAGGTTCGTAGTTCCCGTTGTTTTTGGTGTCTGTCCCCAGTGGCTAAGGTTGTTTCAGTGGGTTGTGTAGGCTTCCTGGTGGAGGGGACACTATAGTGCCTGTGTTCTGGTGGATGAGGCTGGATCTTGTCTTTCTGGTGGGCGGGTCCATGTCTGGTGGTGTGTTTTGGGGTTTCTTTGTACTTACTATGATTTTAGGCAGCCTGTCTGCTGATGGTAGGGATTGTGTTCCTGTCTTGCTAGTTGTTTGGCATAGGGTGTCCAGCCCTGTAGTTTGCTGGTCGTTGAGTGAAGCTGGATGCTGGTGTTGAGATGGAGATCTCTGGGAGATGTTCGCTGTTTGATATGTGGAGCTGGGAGGTCTCTTATCGACCAGTGTCCTGAAGTTGGCTCTGCCACCTCACAGGCACAGCACTGACTCCTGGCTGCTGCACCAAGAGCCTTTCTTCCATATGGCTCAGAATAAAAGGGAGAAAAAGTAGAAAGAAAGAATTAGTAGAAGTAGAAAGAAAGAAAGAAAGAAAGAAGGAAAGAAAGAAAGCAGGGAAGGGGGAGGGAGGTAGGAAGGAGGGAAGGAGGGAAGCAAGAAAAACAGAAGATAAAGTAAAATAAAATAAAGTATGATAAAATATAATATAGTTATTAAAATGAAAAATAATTAAGAAAATAAAGAAAATGGACGGATAGAAACCTAGGACAAATGGTGGAAGGAAAGCTTTACGGACAAAATCTCACACAGAAGCATACACATACACACTCACAAAAAGAGGAAAGGGGGTAAAAATCATAAATCTTGTTCTCAAAGTCCACCTGCTGAATTTGGGATGATTCGTTGTGTAAAGGAGGGAAGGAAGGAAGGAAGGAAGGGAAAGAAAGAAAGAAAGAAGATAAAGTAAAATAAAATAAAGTTATTTAAATAAAAAATAATTATTATGAGAAAAACCCAACAAAACGGATGAATAGAACCCTAAGACAAATGTTGGAAGCAAAGCTATACAGACAAAATCTCACACAGAAGCATACACATACACACTCACAAAAAGAGGAAAAGGGGAAAAAATCATAAATCTTGCTCTCAACGTCCACCTCCTCAATTTGGGATGATTTGGTGTCTATTCATGTATTCCACAGATGCAGGGTACATCAGGTTGATTGTGGAGCTTTAATCCGCTGCTTCCGAGGCTGCTGGGAGAGATTTCCCTTTCTCTTCTTTGTTCTCACAGCTCCCAGGGGCTCAGCTTTGGATTTGGCCCCGCCTCTGCGTGTAGGTCTTCGGAGCGCGTCTGTTCTTGGCTCAGACAGGACGGGGTTAAAGGAGCAGCTGCTTCAGGGAATCTGGCTCACTCAGGCCGGGGTGGGGTGGGGGGAGGGAGGGGCACGGAGTACTGATCGAGCCTGCGGCGTCAGAGGCCAGCGTGACGTTGCACCAGCCTAAGGCACGCCGTGCCTTCTCCCAGGGAAGTTGTCCCTGGATCCCGGGACCCTGGCAGTGGCGGGCTGCACAGGCTCCCCAGAACGGTGGTGTGGATAGTGACCTGTGCTTGCACAGAGGCTTCTTGCTGGCGGCAGCAGCAGCCTTAGCGTCTCATGCCTGTCTCTGGGGTCCGCGCTTTTAGCCGCGGCTAGCGCACCAGGAAACAAAGAGGGAAGAAAAAGTCTCTTGCCTCTTCGGCAGGTGCAGACTTTTCCCCGGACTCCCTCCCGGCTAGCCGTGGTGCACTAACCCCTTCAGACTGTGTTCACGCTGCCAGTCCTCTCCCTGGGCTCTGTGGGAAGCCCGAGCCTCAACTCCAAGCCTCGCCCGCCCCTGCGGGTGAGCAGACAAGCCTCTTGGGCTGGTGAGTGCCAGTCAGCACTGATCCTCTGTGCGGGAATCTCTCCGCTTTGCCCTCCGCACCCCTGTTGCTGCGGTCTCCCCCGTGGCTCCGAAGCTTCCCCCTCCGCCACCCACAGTCTCCGCCCGCGAAGGGGCTTCCTAGTGTGTGGAAACCTTCCCTCCTTCACAGCTCCCTCCCACTGGTGCAGGTCCCGTCCCTCTTCTTTTTATTCTTTTTTCCTTTGCCCTACCCAGGTACATAGGGGAGTTTCTTGCCTTTTGGGAGGTCTGAGGTCTTCTGCCAGCGTTCAGTGGGTGTTCTGAAGGAGTTGTTCCACGTGTAGATGTATTTCTGATGTATTTGTTGGGAGGAAGATGATCTGTACGTCTTCCTCTTCAGCAATCTTCCCCTCCGCTTTCCTCTTTTATTTCATCATTGACCCACTGTTTTTTTAGTAGCATGTTGTTTAGTCTCCTTGTAATCTTTTTTTTTTAAATTTTTTTTCTGTGACTTCCCCTTTGCCCTAGAGATTATTTAGATGTGAGACGTATAATTTCCAAGTGTTTAGAGATTTCTCTGTATCTTTCTGTTATTGATTTCTAGTTTCATTCCCATTATGATCAGAGAACATACTTTGTATGATTTTTTTTTTTTTGTAAATTAGTTAAGGTTTGTTTTATGATTCAGGATATTGTATATCTTGGTGAATGTTCCATGTGTTTTTTGCTATTGTTGGGTCATGTGTTGAATAAATGGCAATTAGATCCAGTTAGTTGATACACTTATTGTATTCTGTTTTCTTGCTTATTTCTGCCTACTATTTATGTTGGTTACTGAGAGAGAAGTGATCCTGGATTTGTCTATTTTTCCTTTCAGTTTTTGCGTTGTGCTTTTTTGAGTCCTTTTGTTAGGTGTATGTATACTTAAGATTATGTCTTTCTTCATTATATAATGCCCCTCTTTGTTCTTGGCTGTTTTATTGCTGCACAATACACAGTGTCTAATATTAATATAGCTACTACATATAACTTTTTACCAGTGTTTGCATGGTATATCTTTTCCATCTTTGTATTTTTAACATGCCTAGATTATTATATTTGAAATGAGTCTCTTACATATAGATGGATTTTTGAAATCAATTGTGGCAATAACTCTCTTCTAATTGGTGTGTTTATAACTTACTAACTTTATTTATTTTATATTCTATGACTTCATTGTGTGTAGTCCCAATGGGTCCATTTCTGTTGCCTCTGAGGGCAATCTGGGATAAAAATGTAGTTTCAGTACTTGAATTTCTAACTCTTAGATGCCATCAAACAAACCATAGATATTTTAAAATAAACTTCCTAGTCGTTGTAGTAGTTTTTAGAGAAAGAAATGATCTGGATTTACTTAGTCTACTATCACTAGAATCTGAATATCCATCCTATTTTATTACGTCCTCTGTACTTTAGTGTCAGGAGGTGAATTTGTTACCCTTCTTAGTTTCCATTCTCCCTTCCAAATGAATGTTCTTCCACCCTTTATTTTAAATAGAGTAAATTAAAATATATTCCTCTGAGTGTGTGTCATTCATCATAAAACTTTTTTTCCTTCCTTTTGCTGCTGTATCTTTCCTAGCCATTACTCCTTTTTCACTGAAAACTGGCATCTGGCTCACAGTCTTCCTGTCCTTGAACCTATTATCCAAGTCTTCAGTAGGTCAGAACTGTTCTTGAACTTTCGATAATCCATATGTCTACCTGTTAGATATTTCTAGAACCTCAAGTACAGCATATCCAAAGCTAATCTCATGACCCCTCCGTCCAAAGGTTTCTCACATCCATGAAGCAATTAAGTTTAAAAAATTTCCCTTGGGTTTCCACTTCTGATGATGTCTAAGAAACTGATTTCAAATAATTCATCTCATAGATGAGAACTATGCAGTTACTAAGTATATAATATTTTCATGGCCCTTTGGAAGTATAATTATGGTTACTACATTTTCTCAACCCAGAATTAGAATGTATGATCACACCAACTTGTACCTATAAGGTTACTAGATTGTAAATTAGTAATGAGTACTGTATACGCCCCCCCCCCCCGCCCAATCCATGATGTGTTACCAGGGTAGATATAGTAGATATAACATTAGCCTAGTTTATTTGGGTTCTAGTTCTGGCTCTTTTCTCCAAAGTTGCGTGTGACTTTGGGCTGTTCACTTACTAACATCTCTGGGTTTATATTCTTTAGCTCTAAAAGGAGAGGGATAGAGTAAATGGCCTCTGAAGTCTCTTTTTGTGGTGGAAGATTAGCTCACCAGTTTTGAATGAAGAAGAGTATAATATTCTGAGATTGAAGGGGAAAGGGGGATGTCTTAGAATAACCCTTAAAATATAATGATCAGGCTTCTCACATTAAATTAATTACCTTGGTATGGAGTCTTTACCTTTTGCATGTGCAAGGACCTTGGTGACTGAATATAGTGTAGGTATAATCACCTAACAGATGCCCTGCCTCCCTTCTATCACTTGTTTATCAAATATTTATTTGAGCTAGGTCTTGGACATCCCATGGTGAACAGTTATGGTACCTGACTCTATGGAGTTTATGGTCCATTTGGCAAAATAGTTGTTATGAATTACATAAGTAAATGTAAAATTTTAGTAATGATTAGTGTCAAGGATAAGGGATGCATAGTGTTAAATGGCATGTAATTGAGGGGGAGGGAGGCATTGACTTAGAACAGTCAAGGAAACTTTCCTGAAGAAATAAGGATGAATAGAAATTATTAAGGAAAGGAAGTAGAACATTATAGTCAGAGGAAACATCATCAACAAAGGTCCCTGGATGGGAGGGAGACTGATATGACCAGGGACTGAAAGATGGTCAGAGTAGCTAGAATGGAGAGGAGAGGGAGCACAGTATGAGATGGGGCTGGAGAAGCAGATAGGGGCTACACTCTGCAGGGTCTTGTAAACTTGGTTAAGGATTTTGGTCTCTATCTCAAGAGTAACAGGATGCCTTTGAAGTGTTTTAATCTGATGGGTAATGTGGTCAGATTAGTGCTTTGAAAAGATCACTCTAGCTGCAGTGTAGAAAACAGATTGCAGAGGGTAAGAGTGAATGCAAAGAAACCAGATAAGTAGCACAGTAGTCTAGGAGAGATGTAATAGTAGCTTGGACCAGGGATTTGGTATGGAGATAGAAAAGTTGATGAATTTGAGAGATATTTATGTATTTAATGATGGATTTGGTTTAGTAAAAGAGATGAAGATGTTAAGGATAACCAGTAGTTTTCCAGTTTGCTCAGTGAAATCATGCTGTTACATTTTTACTGACCTTTGAAGGATTACACTGGAAGAGACCATGGTATGAGGTACAAGATCATAAGTTTACTTTGAATGTATTGAGTGTGAGAAGCCTTTGGAACATTCAAGAGGACAGATAAAGTAGCCAGTAGGATATGTAGGTGCAGAACTCAGAAGAATTCTAGCCTGGAGTATTAGGCTTTCAATTCCTTTTTATCTTTAACTCTTTAGGGGGAGGCGGTAGTGACCAATGCAATATCTCTCGTATGGCAAGATTAAATCATGATGACTTCTGGACCTTACCCAAAGGCCATAGCAAAAATAAATGCAATGTGCTGTGGATCACTTTGGATGCTATTAAAATGTGTCTGACACTGTTATAGTTACTGGATATTGCAGAAATGGATGACATGTTCTTTGATCTCAAGAAACTTCCATCTAGTTTGGAAGTCAGACACGTAAATAGATGATAACAATGTAGTGTGAGTGCTGTGACAGAGAGATGCTTAGGGCAACATATCAGAGGGACACTTAATCCAAAATGGGCCCAGTCAAGGAAGATTTTCTAGAGTTGTTGATACCTAAGCCATCTGGAAGAACATGGAAAAGGAAGTAGACAGGAGAGGGGAAAATGAAAGGATTGAGGCAAGAGGGATCATAGTGTGTTTGGGAAACCATTTTTATTCCCCCCTTTCTGGGTGAAACTACCATTTTATTGTCAGACAGAACAGAAGGTGCATTCTGGAAAGAAGAGGGTGACATTTAGCTTTGTTGGTTCTTTTTTCTTTTTGTTTTGTTTCTCTCCCTTCTTCTTTCTCCCCTCCCCTTGCATCTTCCTTTCTGAATAGGTAGTATATAGTTCAAAATTGGAGATTATATAAAGGTATACATACAGTAAAGAATCTCTATTCCACTTTGTCCCCCATCCGCCTAATTCCTTCCCTCCTACTCCCCCACAAAATCCAGTCATTATATTTATTTATTATATCTTCTTCTAGAGTTTCTTTAAGAAGAATTATAATCAAATATAAATATACATTTTAAAATTCATTTTTCTTTTTGGGATCTTTAGTTCATCCTGGCTTAAGAAAAATGTAAGAAGGGGATATAAGAGGAGGTGCCAGAGGAGTTTTGACTTGAAGGATTTTAAATCAGAGAAGTGGCACCAAGGAGAATGGGTTAAAGACCAAGAGACCATTGAGGAGTCTTACAGTAAGTAATGTTGAGAGAGTGGTGACTCTCTCAAAAAAGCCTTCATTAAGGTAGTGGTAGTGGAGAAAGAATGTCATTTAATTGGATCTTGATCTTACTTAAGACTTGGGTTCAGAAACTAACCACATATTTAATAATAAACAATAGTGTGGAGACACTAATGATGGAGTTTTGATGAGTTGTGTGAATCAATGGTGAGTGGAGAGAAGAATGTAAACCAGTGGGGCTTATCCATGAAATTGAGGAAAAGAAGCTAATAGAGAAGCTAGGTGCAGCACAGTGCTTAATAGCTCATACCTGATTGTTGACCTGATTTTAAATCCAGCTCTTCCATTTACTAGTTATATGATCTTGGGCAAGTCCCTTAATCTCTTGAAGTCTTGGTTTCTTTATCTGTAAAATGGCTATGATAAACATAACTACTTCCTGGAATTGCATGAGGATTAGAAGAGATAATACCTAAGGAAGGCTTTTTATCCAGGGCTCACCCAGCAAGGCTAATCACAGATTGGGAAGTGTTTACCTTTGAAGTGAGTGAAGGTGAAAAACTAGTAGAGAATGAGAAGGTGGTTAAGTCAAAGTGGAAAAGAATATGAAATACTTATACAGTTAACCTTGGTAATCTGGCAGTAGTTGACTTGGAAATGCCAGTGAGTTTTTTAGGCCTCAGTCTGTTTATCCATACTATAATAGTTAAGTTAGACTAAATGATCAAGGTCCTTCCAATTCTGTTTTCCTGATACCCTACCTAGCCATCTTTGAATTCTGAAGTCATATAATCTATGTTACAGATTTCAGAATGAAAACTACAGTTCTTTCAGATCCTATTAATTTCTTGATTTAGATTTATTATATGGCAACACACAGAGTTTTACCTCTATATACATTTAACTTTGTTTTTATATGCTTCCTTAAATAATTTTGCTGTTTTGACCATAAAAGAAGGAGATAGTTTTTCCTTTTCTTTTCTTTTTTTTTCAGTAACCACCTTGTAAAAAGTCTATTGTTTGCCTTGGCCCTTTTAATCTGCCCATGAGGAATTCAAGCCGAATGATAGGGAGCTGTGAAAATCCAGTTAGTGTGAGCTGTAATCTTTTTTGCTGGCTTTAAATAGTTAGAGTACCATGCAGACACCCTGCAGATAACTGAATCAAAACATACAGTAATCACCTAGACATAGATTCTGTCTTTGCTGTTACGGAACTATAGTAGAAATCGCTAATAACCATTTACTTTTCAGAAAAATATTTGGTCATGATATCAAATAAAATCAGGGTTAGATATTAAAAGCTATATTTCACAGGTAGACAACCCAGTGTTTGTGAAAAGTATTGATTTCTGTAAATTTGATGTTATCCAGTATTTATAATATCCTCTGACTATTACAGACTCAGGAAAATATCTTTATAGAAAGAAAATATTTATAATCCTCTAATCTTTCAGTCGTCTTCTACTTTCAGATATTGCTAACAGAAAACAAACTGTTAAGATAATCAGGCTTTTGAACTATAATAAAAGACAAGAAGGAAGTATGCTCTTTTTTTGTTATAAAAGAAACTGGTTCCACTAATGCAGTTTATTGAATATAGGTAGCAAAATATTCTCTGATAACTTTGTCAAATGACAGTCTATTTTTCTAGTTTTACACACTGGTTTTTTTTTTGTTGTTGTTAAAAGATGGATCTCTCATCCATTAGATTCTGCATTAGAGTGATGAGAAACACAGTGTGCAGTATGCCGGTGCTGCCTCCTAATTTCATTAGCTTTCCATTTTCTAATAGTGCTGTTGATAATATTCTGGTGAAGTTTATAAAATAAAATAGGCTATTTGTTGAAACAAATATCCTAGTGTTGCCGGCATGATTCATGCTACATTAGGAGTTCATAAGTCATTAGTAATTTTTTATGTTCAGTGTATTGTTCTGAACAGCAAACTTGAACTCCTTTGTTTTGAAAGATTCATAGGGTCTATTCCAGGACAAAGGTTTCATAAAGTAGATGCCTTTCCTATGCTTATCGCTTTGCCTCAGGCAATTTTGTAGAGCTCAACATGCCAGTCCTTCAAAATAGGGAAGCCTACTTTTCATCAGAAATATAGATTCTAAGGACTGTGATTGTCAGTCTACATTCTCAATACTTAGTTTTTCTGTAAACTTTTTTATTAGATGTAGATTCAAACATATGAAAAGTAGATGATGGGTATAATCTAATTTATTCATCTTTCACTTCCAACACTTTGCAGTATGTGGTCTGTTTTAGAAATGCTGTATACAAATAGTTTTGAAAACCTGTTATTTTATTACCTGATGTCTCCATGGAAGTTCTAAAAGCTTCATTGCTATTTCAGTGGACTGAGAAGTTTGGGTATGTGTTTAGATTAATGAGAAATAATATTAAGAGGGACATTCTAAATTTGATATTTTAAGAGTAGTTATAATATTTTCATTTACATACATTGTACTATGTACATTATGTAAAACATTCTGACCAACAGATATTTGTGGGGAAATATTCAAGCATTTGCTAACAATGATAACATTATTTATCGCTCATACCTCTGTGTTCTCACTTATAACCATTTTTGCCTCTTCTTTCTAAGCTGCCTACTCCTATGGTCACATCTTAAAAAGTTAACAAGCTTGTCATTATCACCAGCTATAACCCCAGTCAAGTCTTCTTAGCATATTTTCCTTTCTCTGTCTACCATCTCCCACATTTCCAGGTCATTTACTCTAGTATCCCCTATAAAAATGTTTGACCTTACTGAGACCATCAAACACACCACTGTTCATTATCCATCATCTACTTTCTGTCTTCACTTCCCTTCTTACCCAAATAAGTTTCATTTTTTCCTATGAAAATGGATGAAGTGTCCTTGTTTTTATCTTTTGCTCTGAATCCAATTACTTCTTCTAATTGTACTCTTTCCAGGGATCAGTTCCTCCTTCTACTGGATAGTTCTTACCAGCATTTTACAAAATCAAACCAAAACAAACTAAAACAAAAAGACCTTAACCCTCTACTGATCTCTCATGTCTTACAGCTCTATACCATTTCTCTGCTCTGCATTTCTCTGCTCAGAATATCAGTTGATTTTATTTATTTTTTTTACTTCATCTCCTATTCACTCTTCAACACATTTGAGTTTCTGTTTTTACCTCTGCACTGAAACAGCTCTTGTCAAGTCAGCTGCTCTTGTCAAGTGACTTCTGTTTTGCCAGATCCAGTAGACACCTCTCTTTTATCATCTTACGTGTTTTCTCAGCAGTATTCAACACAGTTTATTACTCCATCTTTAATCTTCTTCTCCCGGGCCCCCTTCTTCCTCCTCCTTGAAATACCTTCCTCTCTTGATCTGCTGTAATTCTATCTCAATGGCCACTCCTTTGCTGGCTCCTGCTTCTTCCAGTGTTGAAGCAGCTCAAGGCTTTTATCTGAGTCCATCATTTTTCAATTTCTACATACTTTTTTCACAGTCAGGGTTTAATAAACTTTTTCTTTAAAAGGCCAGCTAGTCAATGTTTTAGGCTTTGTGGACTAAGAGGCAAAACTGGGTATATTATGTAGGCACATATAGAACAAAAGAAAAAAGTACATTTCCACACGTTAAAAATTAAGTTCAAAATATAACAATTATTTCACTTTTATTTATTTCCATTCATATTTGAATGGGTTGATGTCTCTACTGATACAAATAAGCCACGATCATCTTCCAGCTGAGGTATATAGCTTCCTAATTGGTCTTCTTACCTTCACTCTTGCCCTTCCTACAAACCATTATCCACACAGCAACCAGAGGGATCTCTTAAAATGTAAGTCATGTTATGCCACTTCTCTGCCTGAAGCCCTTCAGTGACTTCTTACTGAATTCCTTACCTTGGTATCAAAGTCCCAGAGGCTCTTGTACTCCTGCTTATCTCTAACTACTCATTATGCTCTAGCCACACTGTTCTTTCCATCCTCTAGGATCTTCGCAATTGCTGTTGCCTCTGCCTGGAACACTTCCTCCAGGATCTTATTATATGGCTTCTCATTCTCATTATTTAGGTCCTTAGTTCAAGCATAATCTTTTTAAAGAGGCCTTTCCTGCATACCTAATATAAATTAACTGTTTCCCCACCCCATTACTTTACACCTGATTTATATATCCAGAGTGTAATCATCTTGCTAGTACTCCCACCAGAATATAAGCTTCAAAAGGACAGGGTCCTTGTTCACTGCTGTATTCCCAGAGGTTAGAAACAGTGCTTGATATTTAAAAGGTGGAAATAAGATTTATCCATAAATGAATTAAATGATTAAATATGTTCTTTACATTTAAAGCTCAGGTTTCTTCAGTGGGTTAGCCGTAACTTTCATTTTTTAAATAAAATGTTTTTAATTAAAAATTATTATTATAGGCATATGCTTTGTAAAAGTTTTTTAAATTTAGAATACATTTTAAGTGATCAACTTTGCTCCATATTCCCCTCATCTTTTTCCTCAGAATTAGCCACTGTTAACATTTACATGCATGATTTTGTGCTTCTATACTTTCATCTGGGCACTTAAAACAATGTACATTATACTATATTAATGAGATTATGCTGGACAGACTTCTGCAAATTGATTTTTATAGTAATGGTAGCTCTTGAGTACTAAAGCCTGATGTTTTCAGTTTTGAAATAACGATATTTCTTTGTTTTAAAGAGTAGATGTTTAAATTCATATTCTAAAATTAAAGTCTTTCTCATTTCTTCTGTATGTGGTGAATTTTAAAGTTTAGAAGGAAATTATGAAGGATACTATAGCAATGCTGGTGAGATATAAAGCAAATAATCAGAATTGGAGTCTTTTCCCCCGAGTTTACATTGGAGTACTCTGATTTAAAAATTTGATACTATTTTTCACCAAATGGCCCTTGCATCCAAAGTTACCAGTTGTGCTAAGTGATAAATGGTACTACTAAATGGTAAATGACCTAGCCTATCCTATGAACCTTTAACTAGTACTTTAAATATAATTATTTCTATAAACAAGCTGTGAAAGCATATGGTCCACTGTATGGCAGGTGATCAAATATTTTAGTTTGAGAGAAGAGTATCAACACTAACTTAGTTTTTATAACTGGAAGACAACAAAAGACATGTTTTCTATCTTGAAGAGTATTTAGGAAGTATCCTTTCTGACTTAGTAAATGTCTTCAAAGACTATGATAATAGAAATGAAGAAACTTAATTTTTTTAACCAGGTAATTTGCCTATGATGTATTTTTTCCTTTTCTTTGACTTAGAGGAGGAAAGTAAAGAATTCCCTAACATTGATGTAGTTGAATCTCTTTCAAATTATGTTTTTAAACCACCAACCTCGGTATTCTTTTTTTCTACCTCTTCTTCCCCTTACAAAACCAGTCTTTTGTCTCTCTTGATAATGATGCCAAGCTCCCTATGCCTCAGTACAAAAATAAATTTTATAGATTGTCATGGTAGGTACACAGCAACAGAGACCTAGTCCAGCCTGTTTCTTTACAGGTGAGTAAACTGAGGCTACCAGACGTTAAATGTTGTATTTTCCCAAGATAGTCAACAAGGTGAGAGGTTGATATGTTAATAGTTACATAGTTGTATAAATAAATCTTACCTTATTGAAGGTAGTTACATGTCTCATACTTAGAGATTTTTTAGTCTCCCCACTGTGGCTAACTCCAGTATATATTATATATAAATAGATATATTTTAATCAGTAAATATGGGGCATTTTCCCAGGATTTTAAGTTTCTATTAATTGCTGGTGCCCTGTTAAACTTGCTGCCTTAAGTCCACTTCCCCACCTTTCACTGGCTGCCCAGAACTAAAGGGTTTGCTTTTCTTATTTAAAAGGAAGATTTGCATCCTTTTTAGCTTAGACACAGACGGTAAAAGGACAGATTAAGGTAAAAGTATCATAGACACGTTAGTGACTTGGGGCTTTCTCACAGATTTAACCACAAGAATTGTGGGGAAAAAATCTTCCAGGAGGACCGAATTGTGTGTAAACCTATGAGAACCCTTACAAATATTTTTTACATAAACTGAAATTAAACTCTAAAAATAGCACCTAAAGACAATATTAATTCCATTTAAAATAAGGACTACCTGATACCATTGTATCAGTCAGGAACCAGTCAGGAAGGTGAAACCACACTAGTTGTCTTAATAGAGAGAATTTCTTATGGGGAATTGGTTAAATAGGTATGGGATGGTGGTGCAAAAGGGAACACTGAGAAGATAACAAGAGACAGTAATAGCAAGAATCGGGTATCTCTTCTAGGGAAACAAAGAGATTGGAATTGTAAGGATTTAGTATCTTAGTAGGGTTACTAGACAATAGTTTAGTAACTAACATACCATTAATTGCCATTTTCATCCTTTTATATTAGAAACTTTTCATTTCTCTTTCCTGAATACAAACTCAGTTACTAAACAGGGACCTCCTTGTATCCCAGTTTTCCCTCCACCCCTGAAATAGATCAGTGGCTTTTAGACTTTTCTTACTGCTGCTTTTCTCCCTGTCTTCCTCCTTTCCTTCCTATTCTTCCCTTTCTTTCTCCCTTCCTTGCTCCATTTCTTTCCCTTCCTTGTTTGGTTGGGTGAGTGGATGGACTGGGATCCTTTTACTATCCTGCCACACACACAGAGGTAGTTTGAAAACTACTAGTGACTAGTCTGTATGATTATATCATAAGATTCAATAAATTGAAAGGCTGTTTGGAAAACATTAGAGGGAAATGTGAGCTAGCTTTCTGGACTGGGGTCAGAAACTTCTTTTCTGTAAAGGTCCATAGAGTAAACATTTTCAGCTTTGTATGCTTATAGTCTCTGTCAGAACGACTCAGCTCTGCTGTTGTAGTGTGAAAGCAGCCATAGACAATACGTAAGTGAATAGGCATGTCTTTGTTCCAGCTAACTTTATTTACAAAAACAAGCAGTGGGGCCAATTTGGCCCAAGGACTGTAGTTTGCCATCTCCTGGCCCAGACTGCCCAAGCCTGTTGTATAGAATAGTGGTCTCCCAGATGGGGTGCAAACACTTTTGATTGCACTTTAGCATATGTATATATATTTCCTAGTTTATTTAATAAGAGTTAGATAGATGTACTACTGTACTAATCTATTATGTCTTCATTTTTAGGAACAGCATACTTTGCATTGTAGGAATTTGAAGTAACCTATTTAGCAATCCCTGTGTCCATGGACATTTAAGATGTTTTAATTTATAATTGAAACTATGGATATTCTTGTATATGAATAGTCTTATACATACATGTATATGTACATACATGTATTTATGTAAATTTATGTATATATTTTCTTGTATATAAATATCTTCTTTATATATATTGTTTATACAGTTGATCCTTGAACAGTGAGGGGGTTAGGGGCGCTGACCTTCCGTGCAGTCAAAAATCTGCATATAACCTATGGTCAATGCTTCATATACTTGGTTCCTCCATATCCACAGTTCCACATCCACAGATTCAATCAGTTGTAGATTGTGTAGTGCTGTACTATTTACTATTGAAAAAATCCAGGTATAAGTGGACCTGTGTAGTTCAAACTTTATGTTGTTGAAGGGTCAACTGTATTTTGTAAATTCCTAGAAGTGAACTTGCTGTGTCAAAGGGTATGGGTTTTTTTGAAGTTAATGCACATTATCATTTTGCATCCTGGGGCTGTAGTACGGATGCCCCCTCCAACTCCCACCACTAGCAGTGAGAAAGTGCTCACTTTTTTTATTATTTTTTTTATATTTTGGTACTCGGGCCTTTCATTGTGCAGCACAGGCTCCGGACATGCAGGCTCAGTGGCCATGGCTCACGGGCCCAGCCGCTCCATGGCACGTGGGATCTTCCCGGACCGGGGCACGAACCCGTGTCCCCTGCATCAGCAGGCGGACTCTCAACCACTGCGCCACCAGGGAAGCCCCAGTGCTCACTTTTTATATACCAAAATAATATTACTCTAGCCAAATATTTATTGACTGAATCAATGAAATGATTAGAATTACAAGTATAGTATAGTATGATGCTGCTTATTTTGGTGGATGACAAAATTTACTTTGTCATTTCTGAACATAATACCCTTTACATAGGAAAATTGATGATATTTCTCGATGATTCAAAAAAGTGATGGATACTGACAGATCGGATGAAAGAATGGCTGAGCAGCCAGGAAGTAAGAAATCCAGCACTTCAGTGAAGCAGTTTCAGGCCCTCTTATTTTTGCATTGTGTCAGTAACAAGGAATAGACAGGTCTTCAGACATTTGCTGATTGATCGGTTATCCCAAGAGGCTAGTATCACTTTTTTTTTTTTTTTTTTTTTTTTTTTTTTTTTGCGGTATGCGGGCCTCTCACTGTTGTGGCCTCCCCCGTTGCGGACCACAGGCTCCGGACGCACAGGCTCAGCGGCCATGGCTCACGGGCCCAGCCGCTCCACGGCACGTGGGATCTTCCCGGACCGGGGCACGAACCCGTGTCCCCTGCATCCGCAGGCGGACTCTCAACCACTGCGCCACCAGGGAAGCCCTAGTATCACTTTTAGAGCTTTATTTGTATGAAGTCGTAAACCATTAAGAACTGTGTACCTTGAATCTGGATGGCTTTAGCTTCTTACATTCTGAAGTTAATGGTGGGGGGCGGGGACCGTCTTTTTATAATACCATATGCCATAATTTTTCCACCATAGTATCTCAATTATGGTATTATTATTGATAAAATTCCTGAAAAAATTGAGTTTGGCATCACCTTAGGAATGGGAATGTCTAAAAACACCAGGTGATTATGATTTGTCAAATTATCATCAGGTGAAAGCAGTTTAAGACTAAAAATACCCAAATCTACTGGGGTTTTTAAGCTTGTTGTTGTCCTTTCTAATACAGTTTTATAAATTTCTAAATATAGTAAATAGTGTTATAAATTTCTAAATATAGTAAATAGTGTTTCAGAGCTGTATTATATATATATATATATATTTTAAAGAGTATAAATATGTACTTTAAAGAGTGTGTACGCTCTTTAAGGGTAACTCTTCCTTGTTTAGTATATGTGAGTTTTTTTCTGTGCTCTCATATTTGAAGGAGGTAAGTTTCTGGGTGGAACTGAAAGTACTGTGTAGGAATTAGCATGCCCAATGAAGATTTCTCTGAAGCTTTTTATTTGATACAATTTTAAACTTAAAAGTAAGTTGCAAGGAAAGTAAAAACTGTCACATACCCTTTATCCAGATTCACCAATTGTTTACATTTTGCCCCATTTGCTGTATCAAATTCTCTCTCTGAACACACACACACACACACACACACACACACACACACACTTTTTTTTGGAATCATTTGAGAGTAAGTGGCAGGCATCAGTCCCTTTATGCCTAAATATTTTCATGTATATTTAATAAGAAATTTTTTTACATACTCACAGTATAGTAACCAAAATCAAAATTTAACATTGATACAATGTTATGATCTAATCAGCAGTCCATATTCCCGATTATGTCATACACCCTCATATTTACACATCATCACCCCTCCCCTCCATCTTCAATTCAGGGTCATATATTGCAGTTAGTTGTCACGTCCCCTTTTATGTGGAACAGTTTCTCAGCTTTTTCTTTCATGACCTTGACACTTTTAAAGCAATATAAGCCAGTTGTTTTATAGAATGTCCCTCAATTTGGGTTTGTTTAATGTTTCCTAATGATTAGATTCAGGTTGTGCATTAAAAAATTTTTTTTGGCCAGAAATACCACAGAAATGATATTGTATCCTCAGCATATCATATCAGGAATCAGAAGATGTTGGTTTGTTCCATTATTTGTGATGTTAACTTTGATTATTTGGCTATTGTCCAATCAAAATTTGACTTGGCAATATAAATAAACAGAACTTGTATAGTGGTAGGATTTCTAAGGTCCTCATTCTTGTCTGGATAAATTACTTGGTATATTTTCTCTGTGTATATTACCTATTCTCCATGGGGAACAAAACAAAACAAAATGGTCTTATTAGTTTAATATTGTTGAAGAAATTAAGTGAATAAATTAAATAAAATAGATTTGTATCATTCTACTTATATCAGTTTTAGGGAGTTTTATTTCTACTTCATTTTGTTTGAAATTCTTCATAAGTTAGACTGTCTTGTTAGATGATATTATAACTTATCTAAAGAGTTACTTATGATACAGAATTTTAATTTTTTTTAGTTCTTTTAAGAGTTTTAATACTTTATTCTCCTCATACAGTGCTGAGCTCTACATATGTTAACCCTCTCCCATTGTTTCTAACTCTCTTCCATATCAAATCTGGAATACTCCATTATTTGTGTACTCCTCTTAGATAAACTTTAAATTATGAATGAAACATAAATACAAAAGCATGATATTACATAAATACATGGTTTCAAGAAGAATTTTAAGGTAAGAAGGACTGTCACAAGCCCTTTCCCCTGCTTTCAGAGAAACCATTCCTGAAAGGTTAGAATGTATTCTTTTAAAGTCCTTGTCATAGGAAAATTTCAGTCACCTTTAGGAACCTATCCAAGTACTCAACAGGCACACTAGAAATGCTTTCTTGTAGTTGACCTAAATCTGCTATCCTGTTTCTTCTTTGTCAGTAGTAGAGATGAATAACTAGTTATTAGTCTTTGTATAAAAATGGCTTCAAAATTACTAAGGCCCATATCCTGAATAAATTACTTGCACTTTCTTGTTCTCTAGTCATATGTGCAACTAACCTGTGGCTGTCATGCCACTCTTTAGTTAGAAATCCAGAATTGGATGAGGTCCACGGGCCTTTTAATCAACACTCTACATGAGAAGCTGGGTTCAGTAACTTATGGCTCTTTACAAAAATTAATCTTATATGGCAAATTTTTGCTGCCAGTGGAGATATTTAAAATGTTTTAGCTGTTCTTGTAGTGGTGCTACATGAAGTTTTGAGCTGTGACCTCAGTTATTAGGAAAAAAATATACTTGGCTGCTTTAAAGGCAACAACGTTGATTGAGTGACTGAATAATATAAAGCAGAAACAGAAGTCAGTAGGAAAGATGGTGCCCTTCCCATTTTTTTTCTTCCAGCAAAGTGATTATGACCTTAAGAAACACCTACTGACCCTTGCAAGTGAAAAGATATAAAATCCTTTTCAATATTTCCTTTTCTGATTACATCCACTGTGACTTTAGCATATTCAGAGTAGATCCAGTTACTCCCACCAAAGTTTTTCTTATCAGTGGGTCCAGCCTTCTCTATGTTGTTCTCAAGTTAGCTTAGTTAAACTTACTAGGAAACTGTCATTTTGGTGTCTTTGCAACTACCCTTGATTGTTTTATAGTGACCAGAGTTATTTTGTTAATAATGGATCTGAGGTAGTGACCAAGGTTTGAGAAATTGACTATTATAAGAGTTAAGAAAAACATTTGGAATCCACAGAATTAGTGAAATAATTCTTGATTATCTAAATTTAATACAAGAACGAGTGTAGTATCGTAGTGAAAAGAAAAAGGTTTCCTATTTTATATTTGAGTATTTTAATTGAATCTTAAAGCATTTAAATTTCTGCAAACCATTAATTTTGGCATTTTCATGATAAATGCTATGTGTTTTGAAAAATCAATATTAAAATTTAGCTTCAACGCATTCATGAAGAGAAACATAATGAAATCTTGATATATTATATACAAAAGACAAATCCCTGATCATTTCTTTTTATGCAAATGCATTTGATTTAGACATAATTCCCCAACATCACCATGAATTTCCATCTGTGTAACCCTGATGTTCTTAAGCCTAAGAACAGTCTGCCGTTACCTCATGCTCTGGGCTATATTCACTCTGCATGTATGGAAACTGTGACTATCTTAACACTTTAGATGACGATATGAATAACAATTGTTTGTTGATTTTATTCTCTATCTCCCTGGATAACCTGCTGTCTGCAAAGGCTGAATAAGTGGCAGATAGCTTTTGTCATCCCTTATCCAAGCTGTACACTTGTAAGGAAGAGCAGGGATAATCGCCTCAATCTAATTAGGGGTTAAAAGAGGCCATGACTGTGATGTGGCAGTGAGACACCTTACTGTAGCAATCCTGTTTGCATTAGAAAAATAAGGTTGTCATATTGATTATTCAAATTGGTTTATATTGGCCAAGACTCAATGGCTTGTATTGCAGCTGAAGCAGTTGAAGATCCCAGCTATTCACAGAAGACCTATGCCATAGCATATATTATATTGTTGCTTGTTTGCTAATTTGGGGTTTTAAGAATGAAGACAGAGTTTAATCAGGCGATTTAAAGGTTAAACTGACCATCAGAAACTGAAATTTAGCTTCCACCTGTGCAATGATTATGTAAATACCAAATGAGTAAAGATCCAGTGACATTTTAGGTCTCTAAACTGAAGACATTATGTATCAATATAAAAGCATTATTTAGAACCAGTTTAGTCTTTTGATGATGCATGTTTTGATGGTAATTGATATTAGTTAAAAGGATGTAGATTCTAAGACATTTGCCTTGCCTTCTCTCTTCCTGTTTCACTCCCCACTTCTCTTCAACCTATTCTCCTTTTCTTCACTTGAATATTTTGGACTTTGGATATGTTCTTGGAAGAGGAATAGTCATAGTGGCAGATAGAAACATGTGAAAATTTCTTGTACAAATCTTTTATCACTATTTCTCAAATGTCCTAGCCAACTGTTAAGTCCAGCTAAGTTGCTATGCATGGATAGCCTATATTCTGATATACATATCGAAGGCCTGTAGACATTTGATGCTTTTTATGAAACCTCCATTATAGAACCAATTTCTAAAATGAGGAGTTAATATAATAGCCCCCTCCAGGGCTTCCCTGGTGGCGCAGTGGTTGAGAGTCAGCCTGCCGATACAGGGGACACGGGTTCATGCCCCCGTCCGGGAAGATCCCACATGCCGCGGAGCGGCTGGGCCCATTAGCCATGGTCACTGAACCTGCGCGTCCGGAGCCTGTGCTCCGCAACGGGAGAGGCCACAGCAGTGAGAGGCCCGCGTACCAAAAAAAAAAAAAAAAAAAAAAATAGTCCCCTCCAGCAGTAGTCAGCTGTTTTTCTTTTGCTGTTTGCTTTCCCCTTTTTGAGTTATCACCATGATTCATGGAGTTTTTATTCAACGTGTTTCAGTCAGTTACAGTTGTTATTTTGTGGCTCAAATGGTAGCAGGTTTGATCATTAGGAAACTCTTCAAATTGGCTCTTGTGTCCTTTATACATGACTCCATTAGTTTTAACATGATTCTTTACATTGTGTTTCAGTCTCATATTGAACATTTTTTGTCCTAGACCCTGGAATCGTCACTTATCCAAATAACCATGGCTCCTTTTAGTCAGAAATGGTATTTAAAGATCAAAATATGATGTTGGTAGTGTTATTAGGGATGTCATTGCTTTAGTTTGAAAACATACTATGTTTCATTGAATCTAAGATGTGGCCAATTGTAACTTTATGTACTACTAAGAAGGAAGAAAAAACCCCATTGCCTATTAATTTAAGACACCATCATGAGTTCATATTAATATTTTAAAATAAAATTTAATATTACAGAATTTTTACGTAAGGTTTAGTTTATTCATATATTTTTTCTCTTTCAGTGAATGTGTTCCTAATAACATTAGCATAATTATTTATTTGCTTTATTGTATGATATGTATGAAATGGATTTTAAAATAATATTCTTGAGTGTATAAAAATTAATATAAAAAGTATAAATAGAACTTTATCATCAGATCCAGCAGTAAGTTAAAAAAATAAGCCAAGAGTTAAATGTGGCTTATTCCAGGAATACAAAGATGATTTAATATTGTGAAATTTCTTAGTATAATTAGCAATAGTAATAGGTCAGAAGAGTTTAATGATGTCTACCTTTCTCCATTTCATTTATTTTTGATAATATAATTTATAGTTTAAGATCCAGGCTATTGTTATTATGTGATTTTTTTAAAATATAAGGTAAATTTTTCTTGAGGTGTAATTTTCATACAGTAAAATGTATATATCTTATGTATAGAATTCAGTAAATTGTAGCAGATACATTCACTTGTGTAACCCACATGCCATTCTTTTTTTTTTTAAATAAATTTATTTATTTATTTTATTTTTGGCTGTGTTGGGTCTTTGTTGCTGCGCACGGGCTTTCTCTGGTTGCGGCGAGGGGGGGCTACTCTTTGTTGCGGTGTGTGGGCTTCTCATTGTGGTGGCTTCTCTTGTTGAGGAGCACGGGCTCTAGGCGCACAGGCTTCAGTAGTTGTGGCGCATGGGCTTTAGTAGTTGCAGCGCGTGGGCTCAGTTTATGGTGCACAAGCTTAGTTGCTCCGTGGCACGTGGGACCTTCCCGGACCAGGGATCGAACCTGTGTTCCCTGCACTGGCAGGCGGATTCTTAATCACTGTGCCGCCAGGGAAGTCCCCCACATCTCATTCTTTTAAAAAGTTTTCTTATACTTCTTTGCAGTCCGTCCCTGCCCCCGCCCTCTGGAGTCAACCACTGTTCTAATTTCATTTACAATAGATTAGTTCTAGAATGTCATATAAATGGAATCATATAGTATGTACTCTTTTGTGTTTGGCTTCTTTTGCTCAGTATAATGTTTTTGAGATTTATCCACATTGTTGCATGTATTAGCAGTTTGTTCCTTTTATTTCTGACTAGTATTTCATTGTATGAATGTACCACAATTCGTTCTATTGAAGGATGTTTGGGTTGTTTTCACTTTGGAGGTATTATGAATAAAGCTGCCATGGACTTACTTGTATAAATCTTTGTGGAACGAATGTTTTCGGCTCTCTTGTGTAAATACCTAACAGTGAGTTTTTGTCTTCTGAGAATAAAGCAGCTATGAACATTTGTGTGCATGTTTCTGAAGGGACATATGTTTTCATTTCTTTTGGGTAAATAACTAGCAGTGGAATAGAAGGATTATGTGATAGGTCTGTGTTTAACTGCTAAATTGTTTTGCACAGTTGTTGTTTTAGTTTACATTTCCATAAACAATGTATGTTCCAGCAAGAAGTTTCAGTTTTTGCATGTCTTTGCCAATGTCTAATGTTATCAGACCTTTGAATTCCACCTCTTCTAATAGAATTGAAGTGAGTTTTACCTAATGATGACTAGTGATGTTGAACACTTTTTTATATGCTTATTTTGCCATTTGTGTATTTTCCCCTGTAAAGTAGATGTTCGAGCCTTTTATCCATTTTTCAAAAAAGATTATTCATCCTTTTATTACTGAGTCATTGGAATTTCTCACATATTCTGGGTTAAATACCTTTGTCAGGTATGTGTTGTGAATATTTTCTCCCAGTCTATGGCTTTTCCTGTTTATTTGTTACCAATGTTTTAAGATAAAAGGTAGTTTTATAATTGAAGTCCTATATGTCAGTTTTTTTCTTTATGTTTAGTACTTGTACCTTTTTTCTTACATGTAAAAAGCTAGAATCAGCTTGTCAAGTTCCACAAAAACCCTTGTTGGTACCTTGATTGTATTGCATCGAATCTATCGATATGTTTGGTGGGAATTCATATGTGTAAGATATTATGTTTACTATGGACATAATATACTTCTTCATTTATTTAGGACATAAAAACTTCTGAATAAAAAACAATTGTTTTCTTCTATAAAGGTTTTGCAAGTATTTTATTGAATTTATGCCTAATCTACCTTATGTATTTATTGTATTTATTCCTAGTATCCTTGTCTTATTTGGGATTTGAATGGGAATTCTGCTAATATTTTTCCATTGAGTATAATTTTATTCTGGTTTTGGGTAGATAGTATTAACTTTTTAACAAGTTTTCCTTCTATTCCTTGTTGGATAAAATTTTTTAGAAATCATTTATTTACATATTGATTTTTATCATAAAGTTTTTCTACATCAATTGAAATTATTTTATATTCTTTCTATTTTAATCTAGGAATGTGAATAATATTAACTGATTTTTCTGTTATTAATCTGCCCTTGCATTCCTGAGGTGAACTCAACTTACTCAATGTGTTATCTTTTTCTATATATTACTAGATTTGGTTTATTTATTTATTAGAATTTTTTTCTTTGTTTCTGGATGAGATTTGCCTGTAATTTTTCTTTCTCCAATATTAGTATCTAGGTTATACTAGCCTTGTAAAATGTAATGGGGAAGTCTGGCGGTGGATGTTGATAGTGGGGAAGCTGTGCATGTGGGGACAGTGTGCCTTCCAATCAATTTTGCTATGAACTTGAAACTGCTCTAAAATGAAAGTCTATTGAAAAATCTGATGTTGAATAGTTCATCATTTTTTATTCTCAGGAAAAAATTGTGTAGGATTGAAATTATATATTCCTTGAATATTTGGTAGAACTAGCCTATAATAAAATTTAGCCTAGTATTTCCATTGTGAGGGGGTTTAAACTACTTATTCAGGTTTCTTTTGATGGCTGTAGGACTATGAATGCTTTCTATCTCATCTTAAATCTGTTTTTGTAAGATTTCATTCTAGAAATTTGTCAGACAAATTTGTCTGAGCTTACAAATTTCTTCACATGATATTCTTTTATTGATTTTAAACCTCTACATCATTGGTCTATGCTCCATCCCCCTCTCCCTTTTAAATATTAATTCTGTCTATTGTCCCCTGCTCACTCTTCACTTCCTTTTTATATTCTTTATGAAAGAGAAACAAAAGCATCTCTTACTTCTTTGAAGATGACATTTTGTGCTAGATTATTTAGAACTCATTTTTAGAGGATTTCTTTTCCTGAATTATCTCTTTCTTTCCCACCCTAACTCTCATTCTGTTTTACATATGTCACGCCACATACTGCATATTTCTTTTGACAGCACTCAAATCATTGTTCCTTATGGAATATGTAGTTTTAAAGTTAGATAGAAATTACATTTCTTTTGTTATAGAAGTAAGCAGTATATGTTATATAGCATTCTGTTTCTTTTTTAATTTGAGTGGTGTTAATATCACTACTGATGAGGAATGGGAAATGAACAAGGAAGATTTCTTTCTATTTAGACCTTCCTGAGTATTCTACTTGATAAGAAGAGTTTTAGGTAAAAAGTAAAAATGCTGAAAGAATTACTGATTTAAGGACAAGAGTTCTTGGATTGTATGTTCTCATCTTATAGATCTAGTTGTAACTGACTTTATTTCTTGGTCAGTATCATTTTACAGAAAGTACCAAATGTGATAACTATAAGTTTATTAGGCTTTCATTTATCAGAGTTGAACTGGCATATTTAAGCCTATTGGGAAATATATGATGGAATTTTTCGGATCATAGTGGCTAGGGAGAAAAAAATAGGATACTCTGTATCTTAACAGTGTGCAAGACAGCCCATTCAAAAAGAAATTTGGGGCTTCCCTGGTGGTGCAGTGGTTGAGAATCCGCCTGCCGATGCAGGGGACATGGGTTCGTGCCCTGGTCCGGGAGGATCCCACATGCCTCAGAGCAGCTAGGCCCGTGAGCCATGGCCACTGAGCCTGCGCATCTGGAGCCTGTGCTCCGCAACGGGAGAGGCCACAACAGTGAGAGGCCCGCGTACCGCAAAAAAAAAAAAAAAAGAAATTTTGCCATCAAAAATGCCAATGATACCTCTTTGAGAAAAATCAAGAGAGTAAACTACTTTTGCTAATATCCGAAGCTCAGAATGCTGAAAGAGTAATTGAGAGCCACCGTGGTATACACTCATACAACTACCATCACATCAAGATAGTGAATATTTCCATCAGCCACAGATGTTTCTCCTTGCCCCTCTGTAGTCCATTGTTCTCTCTATTCTAGCCCTAGGCAACTGTTAGTGTGCTTTCTGTCATTGTAAATTAGTTTATATTTTCTAGAATGTTATATAAATGGAATCACACAGTATGTACTCTTTTGTTTCTGGCTTTTTTCTTCTCAGCATTATGATTTTGCGATCATTCATGATGTTGGATGTATCAACAGTCAGTTCCTTTTGAATGATGAGTAGTGTTCTCTTATCTAAATCTATCACATTTTGTTTTTATAGTCATCTGTTAATAGATATTTGAGTTATTTCCCATTTTTGGCTATTACTACAGCTGTTATGAGTATTCAGGTAAAGTTCTTTAAGTAGACATGTGTTTTCTTTACCTAGAAAGTGAATGACTGGCTTGCTTGGAAGGATTAGATTTAACTTTTTAATAATGTAATTATAATTGCCAAATAATTTTCTTAGGGGGTTGTACCATTTTACATCTACATGACTGGTGTATGAGATCTCAAGTTTTCCAGAGCCTTACCAACAATTGATACTGTAGTTCTTTTTAATTTTGCCCATTCTGATGGGTTTGTACATGTATCCTGGTATGGATTTAATTTTCATTTTTCTGATGTTAGATAATGTTGAGCATCTTTTCTCTGTTTTTTGACCATTTGTATGTCTTCTTTTGTGTAGTGTCTGATCAGTTTTTTCCTATTAAAAAAAACTTTTGTGATACAATCAACATACAATAAACTTCACAGATTTTAAAGTATGCAATTCGATATTTTTTGATTTTGTGTATTTACCTGTGACACTGTCATTACCATCAAGATAATGAACCTATCCTTCATCACCAGAGGCTTACTCATGCTCCTTTGTAATCCCTTCTTCCCGCTCTACTTGCTCTTCCTCATGCATTTACTGTCACTGTAGATTAGTTCACATTTCCTAGGGTTTTATATAAATGTAGTTATACAGTATATATTCTTTTTGTCTGGCTTCTTTCATTCAGCATAATTGTTCTGAGAGTCATCTATGATGTTGCATGTATCATTTTTCTTTATTGCTGAATGGTATTCCATTGTATGTATATGAAGCAATTTGTTTTCTCAGTCATCTATTGATGGATATTTAGGTTGTTTCCAGTTTGGGGCTATTATAAAACAAGATGCTATGAAAACTCATGTACAAATCTATTTATGGACATATACTTTCATTTCTTTTGTCAGTAGAAGGGCTGGATCATATGGTAGGTTTGTGCTTAATTTCTAAAGAAATTGCCAAACTGTTTTCCCAAGTGGTTGTACCTTATACAGTTCTGCCAACAGTGCGTGAATGTTCCAGTTACTCCACATCCTCATCAAAACTAGCTATGTGTGGTTAGTCTTTCATTTTAGACATTCTGAAAGGTGTGTAGTGGTAACTCATTATGGTTTTAATTTACATTTCCCTGATAACTAATTGTGTTGAAAAATTTTCATGTTCTTATTTGCCACCTGCATGTATTTCTTGGTGAAGTATCTGTTCACATCTTTTGCTCATTTTTTTTTTGTATTGGATTGTTGCCTTATTATTAAGCTCGGAGAGTTCTTTGTATATTCAAGATTCAGCTACTCTATTAGATGTATGCTGTAGCTTTTCTTCATTCACTAGGAGTGCCTTTTGAAGGACAGAAGTTTTTAGTTTTGATGAAGTTCAGTTAATTCATTTATTATTTTATAGATCATGCTTTTGGTATTGACTTAAGACATCTTTGCCTAACCAAAGGCCACAAAGGCTTTCTTCTGTTGTCTTCCACAAGTTTTATACATTTAGGTCTGTGGTCTATTTTGAGATAAAATTTGAGTATAGTATGAGTTATAGATCAACGTTCATTTTTTCTTTTTGCATATTGAAAATTCAGTATTTCCAGCATCATTTTTTTGATGGGACCATCTTTCCTTTATTGAATTGCCTTTGTATTTTTGTAATAAAATCAGTTGTCCACAAATGCATAGGTATTGTGTTCTGCTGAAATACTTGTCTATCTTGATGCCAGTACCACACTGTTTTGATTATTGTACCATTATAATACTTAGCCTCATGTAGTCACAGCCTTCCAACTTTATTCTTTTTTCAAGGGTGTTTTTGCTATCTTAGGTCCTTTGTATTACCATATGAACTTTGTAATCATCCTCTCAATCTCTACAAAGTACCCTACTTACATTTTGATTGGGATTGCATTGAATCTGTAGATCAATTTGGAGAGAATTAACATCTTAATGATATTGAGTCTTCTGACCCCCTCACAAGATGTATTTCTCCATTTATTGAGGTCTCATCAGTGTTTTGTAGCTTACATTTTAGGGGTCTATGATATTTTCTTTTTTCATATTTATCCTGAAATATTTCATATTTTTGATAATACTGTAAATTTATAAATATATATTTTTTCAATTTCTGACTGTTTCTAGTATACAGAAATACAGTTGAATTTGGTATATTGATCTTGTATCCTTCCACCTCATTAAACTCATATCATTCTAGTTGCTTTTTTATAGATTCTTTAAGATTTTCTACATAAATGATCATGTCTGCAATAAAGGCAGTTTTGCTCATTTCCAATCAGGATGCTGTTTATTTCTTTTTCTTGCCTGATTGCTCAGGCTAGAGCCTCCATTGCAACCTTGAATAGAAGTGGTAAGATGATTGGACATCCTTGTCTGGTTTCTGATCTTAGTCAGCATTCAGTCTTTTTCACCATTATGTATGATGTTAGGTGGAAGATTTTGGTAAATGCCTTTTGTCAGGTTAAGGAAGTGCCCTTCTAGTCCTAGTTTGCTGAGTTTTTTAGTGATAGATGTTGGATTTCGTCAAGTGCTATTTTTGTGACTACTGAGATTATCATATTTTTTCCTTATCTAATTGTTAATATGGTGAATTACATTGATTTTCAAATATAAAACACTTTTGCATTTACAGTGTAAAACTCCACTTGGTCACGATGCATTATCTTTTTTGTATATTGTTGCATTTGATTTGCTAAAATTATGTTTATAACTTTTGCATCTGTCTTCTGTAAGGAATATTGGTCTGCAGATTTATTTTCTTGTAATTTTCTTTGTATTTGGTCTCAGGGTAATGCTGGCGTCAGAGAATGAGTTGGGAAGTATTATTTATTTCCCAATTTTCTGGAAGAGTTTGTATAGGATTGGTGTTCTTTCTTAAGTATTTGATAAAATCCAGGAGTGAGACCATTTGGACCTGGATTTTTCTTTGTGGAACGGCTTTTGACTAAAAATTAAATTTCTTTAGTAGAGAAATTAGTAACAAATTAGAGAAATACTGTTACTCAGTTTATTTCTTCTTGAGTGAGCTTTGGTAGTTTGTCTTTCATGGGGTTAGTTTATTTTACCTAAGTTATTGAATGTATAGACATAAAGCTGTTTGTAAAGTTTCTTTTTATCCTTTTAATATCTGTAGTATCTATACTGATGTCACTTCATTTATTCCTGATATTGATAATTTGTGTTTTCTCTCTTTTTTTCTCATCAGTCTGCGTAGAGGTTTACCAATTTTATTGATTTTCTCAAAGAACCAGCTTTAGGTTCATTGCTTTCCTCTATAATTTTTCTGTTTTCTGTTTCATTGCTTTTCACATCGAATTGTATTATTTCCTTTTTACTGCTTATGTTGGGTTTAATTTGTTGTTGTTGTTGTTTTAGTTTCTTAAGGTATAAACTGAGGCCATTGATTTTAGACCTTTTATCTTTTCTCCTGTAGGTACTTAGTGCCAAATATCTTCTCCTTCAGTAGCACCCGTAGGCTCTGATATGCTGTGTTTTCATTTTCATTCAGTTCAAATAATTTCTCATTTAATTTTGATTTATTCTTTGGCCAGGGGTTATTTGAAAGTGTGGTATTTAGTTTCCAGATATTTTGGGATTTTCTAGACATCATTTTGTAACTCATTTCTAATTTACTTTCATTGTGTGAAGGAGCATACTTTGATGTAAATCCTTTAAATTTATTGAGACATTTTATGGCTCAGAATATGTTCTATTTTAGTGAATGTTTTGAAAAACATTGTGTATTCTGTTTGTTATTTCATGGAGTATTCTGTAAATGTCAATTGGGTGAAGTTGGTTGATAGTGTAGTCACATCTGTTATGTCCTTGCTGATTTTCTTTCCACTTGTTCTATCAAATATTGAGAAGAAAGGAACTGAAATCTCCAACCACATTCTGGATTTGCCTGGATATTTTTGCAATCCAAAAATATTCTTAAAGCTTTGCTCTGGGTTGCAGTTAATAGGAGAAAATTTGGTCCTCTTAGGTCTCGCTGTTATGATATGTTAGGGGGGTCTGAAGAAGCACTCAGTCTGGTGTTAACTATTCCCCACAACTGAAATATGAACTTGTTGAGGATTCTAACCAGTGCTTTGTGCATTATGAGTTTTCCTTGTCTGATTTGTTGGAACAGGCATTCTTTCCCACTTTGTGTGAGCACCAGGCTCTGATATACAATTCTTTGGGATTTGTGTTCCTTCATTACAGGCATACACTAATTAGTACTTTGCTGAGTATACAAAGGGGATTCTCAATAGATTTCCAGAGTTCTGTCTCTGTGCTACTCTCTCCACTCCTATACTCTGTCTTATAAACTCTCTAGCTGCTTTAGTCTCCATGGAATCTTAGCTCTCTTGTCTCCTTAAATTGAGTCATTTGCCAGGCTCTACCTGGGTTCTATCTGTAGTAGTAATTTTTTTTTCGCTGTAGTAATCCTTGTTTCTCTGAAGTTTCTCTTGTCTAATATTGATGTATTTATCCTAGCTTTTTTATTATTAAGGACTGCATAGCCCATCTTTTTTTTGTCTTCTCTGTTCAGTTTGCTCTTTATATTTAATTTGAGGTTCCTTTTTTTTTCTTTTACATCTGTATTGGAGTATAACTGCTTTACAATGGTGTGTTAGTTTCTGCTTTATAACAAAGTGAATCAGCTATACATATACATATGTTCCCGTATCTCTTCCCTCTTGCGTCTCCCTCCCTCCCAACCTCCCTATCCCACCCCTCCAGGCGGTCAAAAGCACCGAGCTGATCTCCCTGTGCTATGCAGCTGCTTCCCACTAGCTATCTACCTTACATTTGGTAGTGTATATATGTCCATGCCTCTCTCCCGCTTTGTCACAGCTTACCCTTCCCCCTCCCCATATCTTCAAGTCCATTCTCTACTAGGTCTGTTTCTTTATTCCTGTCTTACCCCTAGGTTCTTCATGACTTTTTTTTTGTCTTAAATTCCATATATATGTGTTAGCATATGGTATTTGTCTTTCTCTTTCTGACTTACTTCACTCTGTATGACAGACTCTAGGTCTATCCACCTCATTACAAATAGCTCAATTTCGTTTCTTTTTGTGGCTGAGTAATATTCCATTGTATATATGTGCCACATCTTCTTTATCCATTCATCCGATGATGGACACTTAGGTTGTTTCCATCTCTGGGCTATTGTAAATAGAGCTGCAAAGAACATTATGGTACATGACCCTTTTAGAATTTTGGTTTTCTCAGAGTATATGCCCAGTAGTGGGATTGCTGGGTCATATGGTAGTTCTATTTGTAATTTTTTAAGGAACCTCCATACTGTTCTCCATAGTGGCTGTACCAATTCACATTCCCACCAGCAGTGCAAGAGTGTTCCCTTTTCTCCACACCCTCTCCAGCATTTATTGTTTCTACATTTTTTGATGATGGCCATTCTGATTGATGTGAGATGATACCTCATTGTAGTTTTGATTTGCATTTCTCTAATGATTAGTGATGGTGAGCATTCTTTCATGTGTTTGTTGGCAGTCTGTATATCTTCTTTGGAGAAATCTCTATTTAGGTCTTCTGCCCATTTTGGATTTGGTTTTTTTTTGTTGTTGTTGTTATTGAGCTGCATGAGCTGCTTATAAATTTTGGAGATTAATCCTTTGTCAGTTGCTTCATTTGCAAATATTTTGTCCCATTCTGAGGGTTGTCTTTTGGTCTTGTTTATGGTTTCCTTTGCTGGGCAAAAGCTTTGAAGTTTCATGAGGTCCCATTTGTTTATTTTTGTTTTTATTTCTATTTCTCTAGGAGATGGGTCAAAACTGATCTTGCTGTAATTTATGTCATAGAGTGTTCTGCCTATGTTTTCCTCTAAGAGTTTGATAGTGTCTGGCCTTACATTTAGGTCTTTAATCCATTTTGAGCTTATTTTTGTGTATGGTGTTAGGGAGTGATCTAATCTCATACTTTTAAATGTACCTGTCCAGTTTTCCCAGCATCATTTATTGAAGAGGCTGTCCTTTCTCCACTGTACATTCCTGCCTCCTTTATCAAAGATAAGGTGACCATATGTGTGTGGGTTTATCTCTGGGCATTCTATCCTGTTCCATTGATCTATATTTCTGTTTTTCTGCCAGTACCATACTGTCTTGATTACTGTACCTTTGTAGTATAGTCTGAAGTCAGGGAGCCTGATTCCTCCAGCTCCATTTTTTGTTCTCAAGATTGCTTTGGCTATTCGGGGTCTTTTGTGTTTCCATACAAATTGTGAAATGTTTTGTTCTAATTCTGTGAAAAATGCCAGTGGTTGTTTGATAGGGATTGCATTGAATCTGTAGATTGCTTTGGGTAGTAGAGTCATTTTCACTATGTTGATTCTTCCAATCCAAGAACATGGTATATCTCTCCATCAATCTGTATCATCTTTAATTTCTTTCATCAGTGTCTTATAATTTTCTGCATACAGGTCTTTCGTCTCCTTAGGTAGGTTTACTCCTAGATATTTTATTCTTTTTGTTGCAGTGGTAAATGGGAGTGTTTTCTTGATTTCACTTTCAGGTTTTTCATCATTAGTGTTTAGAAATGCCAGAGATTTCTGTGCATTAATTTAGTATCCTGCTACTTTACCAAATTCATTGATTAACTCTAGTAGTTTTCTGATAGCATCTTTAGGATTCTCTATGTATAGTAACATGTAATCTACAAACAGTGACCGCTTTACTTCTTCTTTTCCGATTTGGATTCCTTTTATATCCTTTTTCTCTGATTGCTGTGGCTAAAACTTCCAAAAGTATGTTGAATAAGAGTGGTGAGAGTGGGCAACCTTGTCTTGTTCCTGATCTTAGTGGAAATGCTTTCAGTTTTTCACAATTGAGGATGATGTTGGCTGTGGGTTTGTCATATATGGCCTTTATTATGTTGAGGAAAGTTCCCTCTATGCCTACTTTCTGGAGGATTTTTGTCATAAATGGGTGTTGAATTTTGTCAAAAGCTTCCTCTGCATCTATTGAGATGATCATATGGTTTTTCTCCTTCAATTTGTTAATATGGTGTATCACGTTGATTGATTTGCATATATTGAAGAATCCTTGCATTCCTGGAATAAAGCCTACTTGATAATGGTGTATGATCCTTTTATTGTGCTGTTGGACTCTGTTTGCTCATATTTTGTTGAGGATTTTTGCATCTATGTTCATCAGTGATATTGGCCTGTAGTTTTCTTTCTTTGTGACATCCTTGTCTGGTTTTGGTATCAAGGTGATGGTGGCCTTGTAGTATGAGTTTGGGAGTGTTCCTCCCTCCGCTATATTTTGGAAGAGTTTGAGAAGGATAGGTGTTAGCTCTTCTCTAAATGTTTGATAGAATTCGCCTGTGAAACCATATAGTCCTGGGCTTTTGTTTGTTGGAAGATTTTTAATCACAGTTTCAATTTCAGTGCTTGTGATTGGTCTGTTCATATTTTCTGTTTCTTCCTGATTCAGTCTTGGCAGGTTGTACATTTCTAAGAATTTGTCCATTTCTTCCAGGTTGTCCATTTTATTGGCATAGAGTTGCTTGTAGTAACCTCTCATGATCTTTTTTATTTCTGCCGTGTCAGTTGTTACTTCTCCTTTTTCATTTCTAATTCTATTGATTTGAGTCTTCTCCCTTTTTTTCTTGATCAGTCTGGCTAGAGGTTTATCAATTTTGTTTATCTTCTCAAAGAACCAGCTTTTAGTTTTATTGATCTTTGCTATCGTTCCCTCATTTCTTTTTCATTTATTTCTGATCTGATTTTTATGATTTCTTTCCTTCTGCTAAATTTGGGGGTTTTTTGTTCTTCTTTCTCTAATTGCTTGAGGTTCAAGGTTAGGTTATTTATTTGAGATGTTTCCTGTTTCTTTCTTTTTTTTTTTTCTTTTGTGGTACATGGGTCTCTCACTGTTGTGGCCTCTCCCGCTGCGGAGCACAGGCTCCGGATGCGCAGGCTTAGCAGCCATGGCTCACGGGCCTAGATACTCTGCCAAATGTGGGATCCTTCCAGACTGGCGCACGAACCCGTGTCCCCTGCATTGGCCACAGACCCTCAACCACTGTGCCACCAGGGAAGCCCTCCTGTTTCTTAAGGTAGGATTGTATTGCTATAAACTTCCCTCTTTGAGGTGCTTTTGCTGCATCCCATAGGTTTTGGGTTGGCGTGTCTCCATTGTTATTTGTTTCTAGCTATTTTTTTATTTCCTCTTTGATTTTTTCAGTGATCACTTCTTTATTAAGTAGTGTATTGTTTAGCCTCCATGTGTGTGTATTTTTTACAGATCTTTTCCTGTAATTCATATCTAGTCTCATAGCGTTGTGGTCAGAAAAGGTACTTGATACAATTTCAATTTTCTTAAATTTACCAATGCTTGATTTGTGACCCAAGATATGATCTATCCTGGAGAATGTTCCATGAGCACTTGAGAAAAATGTGTATTCTGTTGTTTTTGGATGGAATGTCCTATAAATATCAATTAAATCCATCTTGTTTAATGTATCATTTAAAGCTTGTGATTCCTTATTTATTTTCATTCTGGATGATCTGTCCATGGGTGAAAGTGGGGTGTTAAAGTCCCCTACTATGAATGTGTTACCGTCAATTTCCCCTTTTATGGCTGTTAGTATTTGCCTTATATATTGGGGTGCTCCTTTGTTGGGTGCATAAATATTTACAATTGTTATATCTTCTTCTGGATCGATCCCTTGATCATTATGTAGTGTCCTTCTTTGTCTCTTCTAATAGTCTTTATTTTAAAGTCTATTTTGTCTAATATGAGAATTGCTACTCCAGCTGTCTTTTGGTTTCCATTTGCATGGAATATCTTTTTCCATCCTCTTACTTTCAGTCTGTATGTGTCTCTAGGTCTGAAGTGGGTCTCTTGTAGACAGCATATATATGGGTCTTGTTTTTGTATCCATTCAGCCAATCTGTGTCTTTTGGTGGGAGCATTTAGTCCATTTACATTTAAGGTAAATATCGATATGTATGTTCCTATTCCCATTTTCTTAATTGTTTTGGGTTCGTTATTATAGGTCTTTTCCTTCTCTTGTGTTTCTTGTCTAGAGAAGTTCCTTTAGCATTTTTTGTAAAGCTGGTTTGGTGGTGCTGAACTCTCTCAGCTTTTGCTTGTCCGTAAACGTTTTAATTTCTCCATCAAATCTGAATGAGATCCTTGCTGGGTAGAGTAATCTTGGTTGCAGGTTTTTCTCCTTCATCACTTTCAGTATGTCCTGTCACTCCCTTCTGGCTTGCAGGATTTCTGCTGAGAGATCAGCTGTTAACCTTATGGGGATTCCCTTGTGTCTTATTTGTTGTTTTTCCCTTGCTGCTTTTAATATGCTTTCTTTGTATTTAATTTTTGACAGTTTGATTAATATGTGTTGGCTTATTTCTCCTTGGGTTTATCCTGTCTCGGACTCTCTGTGCTTCCCAGACTTGATTAACTATTTCCTTTCCCATATTAGAGAAGTTTTCAACTATAATCTCTTCAAGTATTTTCTCAGTCCCTTTTTCCCTTCTTCTTCTGGAACCCCTATAATTGTAATGTTGGTGCGTTTAATGTTGTCCCAGAGGTCTCTGAGATTGTCCTCCATTATTTTCATTCTTTTTTCTTTATTCTTCTCTGCCATAGCTATTTCCACTATTTTATCTTCCAGGTCACTTATCCGTTCTTTTTCCTCAGTTATTCTGCTATTGATCCCATTTAGAGTATTTTTAATTTCATTTATAGTGTTGTTCATCGTTGCTTGTTTCATCTTTAGCTCTTCTAGTTCCTTGTTAAATGTTTCTTGCATTTTCTCTATTCCATTTCCAAGATTTTGGGTCATCTTTACTATCATTATTCTGAATTCTTTTTCAGGTAGACTCCCTATTTCCTCTTCATTTGTTTTTTCTGGTGGGTTTTTACCTTGTTCCTTCATCTGCTGTGTGTTTTTCTGTCTTTTCATTTTGCTTATCTTAACTGTGTTTGGGGTCTCTGTTTTGCAGGCTGCAGGTTCGTAGATCCCGTTGTTTTTGGTGTCTGTCCCCAGTGGCTAAGGTTGTTTCAGTGGGTTGTGTAGGCTTCCTGGTGGAGGGGACTAGTGCCTGTGTTCTGGTGGATGAGGCTGGATCTTGTCTTTGTGGTGGGCTGGTCCATGTCTGGTGGTGTGTTTTGGGGTGTCTGTGGACTTATTATGATTTTAGGCAGCCTCTCTGCTAATGGGTGGGATTGTGTTCCTGTCTTGCTAGTTGTTTGGCATAGGGTGTCCAGCACTGTAGCTTACTGGTCGTTGAGTGAAGCTGGGTGCTGGTGTTGAGATGGAGATCTCTGGGAGATTTTCGCCATTTGAGATTATGTGGAGCTGGGAGGTCTCTTGTGGACCTGTGTCCTGAAGTTGGCCCTCCCACCTCAGAGGCACAGCACTGACTCCTGGCTGTAGCACCAAGAGCCTTTTATCCACACGGCTTAGAATAAAAGGGAGAAAATGTAGAAAGAGAGAATTAGTAGAAGTAGAGGAGAAAGAAAGAAAGGAAGAAAGGAGGGAGGGAGGATGGAAGGAAGGAAGAAGGGAAGGAAGGAAAAGAAAGAAAAGAAAAAGATAAAGTAACATAAAGTAAGATAAAATAAAATAAAGTTATTAAAATAAAAAATAATTATTAAGAAAAAAAAGAAAAAAAAAAAGGATGGATAGAACCTTAGGATAAATGGTGGAAGCAAAGCTATACAGACAAAATCTCACACAGAAGCATACACATACACACTCACAAAAAGAGGAAAAGGGGAAAAAACCCATAAATCTTGCTCTCAAAGTCCTCCTCCTAAATTTGGGATGATTCATTGCCTATTCATGTATTCCGCAGATGCAGGGTACATCAAGTTGATCGTGGAGCTTTAGTCCGCTGCTTCCGAGGCTGCTGGGAGGGATTTCCCTTTCTCTTTTTTGTTCTCACAGCTCCCAAGGGCTCAGCTTTGGATTTGGCCCCGCCTCTGCGTGTAGGTCGCCGGAGGGCATCTGTTCTTCGCTCAGACAGGCCGGGGTTAAAGGAACTGCTGCTTCGGGGACTCTGGCTCACTCTGATCGGGGGGAGGGAGTGGTACGGAGTGCAGTGCGAGCCTGCGGTGGCAGAGGCCGGCAGACATTGCACTAGCCTGAGGCGCGCCGTGCATTCTTCCGGGGAATTTTTCCCTGGAACCCGGGACCCTGGCAGTGGCGGGCTGCACAGGCTCTCCGGAAGGCGGGTGTGGATAGTGACCTGTGCTTGCACACAGGCTTCCTGGTGGTGGCAGCAGCAGCCTTAGCGTCTTATGCCCGTCTCTGGGGTCCGCCGTTTTAGCCGCGGCTCGCGCCCATCTCTGGAGCTCCTTTAAGCAGCGCTCTCAATCCCCTGTCCTCGCGCACCAGGGAACAAAGAGGGAAGAAAAAGTTTCTTGCCTCTTCAGCAGGTCCAGACTTTTTCCTCGACTCCCTCCCGGCTAGCCGTGGTGCTCCAACCCCCTGCAGGCTGTGTTCACGCCTCCAACCCCAGTCCTCTCCCCGCGATCCGTCGGAAGCCCAAGCCTCAGCTCCTAGCCTCACCCACCCCGGCGGGTGAGCAGACAAGCCTGTCTGGCTGGTGAGTGCTGGTCGGCACCGATCCTCTGTGTGGAAATCTGTCCGCTTTGCCCTCCGCACCCCTGTTGATGTGCTCTCCTCTGCGGCTCCGAAGCTTTCCCCCTCTGCCACCCGCAGTCTCCGCCCGCGAAGGGGCTTCCTAGTGTGTGGAAACCTTTCCTCCTTCACAGCTCCCTCCCACTGGTGCAGGTCCCGTCCCTATCCTTTTGTCTCTGTTTATTCTTTTTTTGTTTTGCCCTACCCAGGTATGTGGGGAGTTTCTTGCCTTTTGGGAGGTCTGAGGTCTTTTGCCAGTGTTCAGTAGGTGTTCTGTAGGAGTTGTTTCACGTGTAGATATATTTCTGGTGTGTTAATATGGCTGCAGTTGGAGGCCTCAGTTTCTTGCCACATGGATCTCTCCTTAGGGCTGCTTGAGTGTCCTCATGACATGGCAGCTGGCTTACCCCAGGATGAGTGATCCGGCCGCTGCCCGCACGACTGTCGCGCCTTTGGCTGCCTCCTGGGCCCCTCCAGAGCCGGGAGCCTCAGTGAGGCCGCCCTCCCCTCAGGCTCCATGGCAGTTCTGTGACGGCGGAGGGAAGAGACCCCGAGCTGAGAGTTCCAGCTCTTTGGAAACGAGGGCTCTGTTGTCGTCGCAGGGGGTGGGACCACTCTGCCCCGAGGTCTTCCGGGAGGGTGAGGATCTTCTTGACAGCCTTATGTTTAGGGCTTTTTTTTTAAAATTCAGTTTTGACTGTGCCTTTTAATTGGATTGTTTAGTTTTTTATTGTTTATTTTTTTATCTAGTATAATTATTGATATAGTTGTTTGTATATATCTCTTATTTTGCTTAGATTTGCTTCAATTATCTCATACATTTTTTCTTCTTTCTTGTTAGTAAAATAATTTTTAGTATTTCATTTAAACTTCTTTGTTTTTCAAGCTATATCTCCTTGTATTATTTTTAGTTGTTACACCGTAGATTACATCTTTAACTTATCCCATTAAAGTGCATCTTCACATCATTCCATTCTAGTTCAACTTTTCCCATTTTACTTATCCCAAGCAATAGTGTCTTTATTTCACCTTCAATTTTGAAAAATAGTTTTTTGTGATATACAGTTCTTGATTGACAATTTTTTCTTTCATCACTTCAAATGCTGTTCTGGCTTTCATAGTTTCGTTTGTAAAGTTAGCTGTAATATTATAATTGTTCCTTTATGTAAAGTATTTTTGTTCTCTGGCCTTTTTCTTGTTTTCTCTTTATCTTTGGCTTTTAGCTATTTTACTGTCATGCATGTAAGAATGGTTTTCTTTATGTTTATCCCACTTGTTCAGTGAACTTTCTGCCTATGTAATTTTTTTTTCTCTTTCTTTCACAGCTGTATTGTCAAGAATTGAATAAACTTAGTGCCTTAAAAATGTGGTCTGTTGGCAAAGAGAACATAGCTACTGGTGCAGAAGTGCACATTTAAGGAAAAATTTTACCTTTTTTTTAAATTGAAGTGTAGTTGATTTATAATGTGCTAGTTTCAGGTATACAGCAAAGTGATTCTCATATATATATATGAATATATCCACTCTGTATATACATATATATATGAATATATCCACTCTGGATATATATATATATTTCCCCCCCCCCCCCAACTCTTTTCCCTTGTTTGGGAACTTATTTCTTAAAATGTTCTGTTTGTTCATATCTTCCCTTCCTCTTGGTATTCCACTTACACATATGTTGGACTGCTTGCTGTTGTTCCATAGATCTCTTGAGGTCCTGTTCATTATCTTTTTTTTTTTCCTTCTTTTTGTACTCCAGATTGGGTAACATATTGATCTATCTTTAAAGTTCACTGATTTTTGTTTTGCTCTTTTGTATCTTTTTTTTTTTACATCTTTATTGGAGTATAATTGCTTTACAATGGTGTGTTAGTTTCTGCTTTATAACAAAGTGAATCAGTGATACATATACATAAGTTCCCATATCTCTTCCCTCTTGCGTCTCCCTCCCTCCCACCCTCCCACTCTTTTCTATCTTATCCTTTTTTTTTTTTTAAATATATTTTTGTCTGTGTTGGGTCTTCATTGCTGTGTGTGGGCTTTCTCTAGTTGCAGCGAGCAGTTGCTACTGTTTGTTGCATTGCGTGGGATTCTCATTGTGGTGGCTTGTGTTTGTTGTGGAGCATGGGCTCTAGGTGCGTAGGCACGCAGGCTCAGTAGTTGTGGCACATCGGCTTAGTTGCTCTGTGGCATCTTCCCGGATCAGGGCTCGAACCCTTGTCCCCTGCATTGGCAGGTGGATTCTTAACCACTGCACCACCCCAGAAGTCCCTTTTCTATGTTATCCTGACCTCATTTAGTGAATTTTTATTTCAGTGTTTCTTTTAGCTTTTGAATATCCTTTTCAAAAAAATATAGTTTCTATACTGCTGATGTGATTTCCTATCTGTTCCTTCATTGCCACTATTTTTTCCTTCAATATCTGAACAATTTGTAATAGCTGCCAAGAAATCCCTGTATGCTAAAATTATCAGTAATATCTGATTGACTCATAGTTTATGTTCACTTTTTTTTTTTTTTTGCGGTACGCGGCCCTCTCACTGTTGTGGCCTCTTCCGTTGCGGAGCACAGGCTCTGGACGCGCAGGCTCAGTGGCCATGGCTCACGGTCCTAGCCACTCTGCGGCACATGGCATCCTTCTGGACCAGGGCACGAACCCGTGTCCCCTGCATCAGCAGGTGGACTCTCAACCACTGCGCCACCAGGGAAGCCCTATGTTCACTTTTGTTCTATATGATTCACGCTTACTTAATTGTTTATTTGCATGTCTAGTTATTTTTACTTAAAAATTGAACATTTTAGCCACTCTGGATTCAGTTGTGCTCTTTGGGGGATTATTGTCTTATTTTGTGTTGTTTTGTTTTTGCCCATTTCTCATTTGAAACTGTAAAATTTCCCTCCATGTGTCTCAGCAGTATCCAATATTCGTATATTGTTATGGTTTCCCACTGCTGCTTTATCAGTCTGGTTCTTGAGGTGGTTGGGGTAGTCTCTTCTGTTCTTTGGTTGTCAGCCAAGAATTTAGGTTGAGATAGAGCTCATCTTGTCTGCTTTTCTTCTGTAGATGATTCCCTAATTTTCAGCTACTCTACTGACCTTACAATTTATACTTCGATGCTTCAAGTACATTCTACTTCAGTTTTCTCCCACCAGAGATGTTCATTGCCTTAATGGGTTCTGGCTGCTGTAACAAAATACCACAGATTGAGTGACTTAAACAACAAACATTTTTTTCTCATAGTTCTGGAGACTGAAAGTATGAGATCAGAGTACCAGCATGGTCGATATCTGGTGGATGAGGACCGTTTCTTTGGTTTGCAGATGGCTGCCTTCTTCCTGTATCCTCACATGGTGAGGGAGGGCTCTGGTCTCTTTCCCACCTTATAAGGGCAATAATTCAATCATGGAGGATCTACCCTCATGACCTCATCTAAACCTAATCACCACCAAAAGGCTCTACCTCCAAGTACAATCACATTGGAGATAAGGGTTTCAACATAAGAGTTTTGGGGGGCCACATTCAGTTCACAACACACATGTTTGGGGGATGCATTCAATTACAAAAAGCATCCAGTACATTTCTCTCTAATCTCTATATAATGTTTTACTGGATTCCCAGAATATTTCCCCAACTCTGTGTAGTTTAGCTGTCAGTCAGGGATTTGGACAGAATTTATATTCAGACTTGGGTCATACTCCTTCTGTGATTCTCTTGCTGCCAGCATTTCCCCCTTTAAATTTCCTGTGCTCTTTTAGCCCTAAACTCTGAGCCTGGCACCTTGAGCTACAAGGTGGTGGTTTTCTGCTATTAAGTTTCTGCAGCCACAGCTATGATGGACAGGAGTGCCCTCATACCAGAAAGCCACAGAATGGTGATTATTTTCATTTCCAGGTGAAATTTTTGAGATTAAACTCTTCTTGGTGGTTTTTTTGGAGGCTGT
This sequence comes from Delphinus delphis, assembly GCF_949987515.2. Taxonomy (NCBI): domain Eukaryota; kingdom Metazoa; phylum Chordata; class Mammalia; order Artiodactyla; family Delphinidae; genus Delphinus; species Delphinus delphis. Next base: position 106,066,078 of record NC_082686.1, on the reverse strand, counting down.
CCAGTGTCTTTGAATAAATTTTTTTTTACTACATTTTACAATTTTTATCTGTTGGAAGTTTTGTTCCACCATTTATTTCTTCAGTTTCATTAGAGTTACTCTTAATTTTTTTAAAATATATGTTTTGGATTATAATTGCTTTACAATGTTGTGTTAGTTTCTGCTGTAAAACAAAGTGAACCAGCTATATGTATACCTATAACCCCTTCCTCATGAGCCTCCCTCCCACACTCCCCAGGTAATCTTAATTTTAATCTTAAAATTGCATTGTAACAAAACCTTTAAAATAAAGATACTGTGACATGAGAGAATTTTTACGCTAAAACTTTAATTTGTGTATTATTACCGATAGTTTAAAAATGCATAGAATTCTTCAAAGAACATTTTATTAATCACAGTAGATTTTCCCTTTTGTTTTAAAAATTGAAAATATAATCTCTGAGGTATTTACTTTTCATTCAAAGTAATGAGTCAATAGCTTTGGAAATGATGGGATCAAAATTTTGGCTGAAGATTATTTTATGTTTCCATCTTCAAGAGACTTTTATTTGCTAAATGTTTCAGTCGCTTTTTTTTTTTTTTTTTTTCGCGGTACGTGGGCCTCTCACTGTTGTGGCCTCTCCTGTTGCGGAGCACAGGCTCTGGACACGCAGGCTTAGTGGCCATGGCTCACGGGCCTAGCTGCTCTGCGGCATGTGGGATCTTCCTGGACCAGGGCACGAACCCGTGTCCCCTGCATCGGCATGCGGGCTCTTAACCACTGTGCCACCAGGGAAGCCCTCAGTCGTTTGTATGTAGAGATTTCTGTGCTGATGTGAGTGTATATAAATTTAGAAAGATTATAGTAAAAGTTTTGCTCCCTTGGGTATTGGGGAATTAATTTTTCTGGTTAGTTTTTTTTTTTTATTGCCGAGATTTCACTCTTTTAAAGTAGAAATTTTTCTCTTCAAGTGTTTTTCCAGAATATGAAAATATATATGTTCATTATAAAATATCAGAATTATTGAGGAGAGTAAGAAAAGGCAATAAAAGTTACCCATAACATCTCTCACAAAAAAGGGTTGTTTACATTTTAGTAATATCATAGTCTTTTTCTCAGTGTTTGTGTTTTTACAAAATTGACCTCGTACTGTATATATTTTTAATGTCTCTTTTTAAAGAGTACATTATGAGCATTCTTCTAAAATGATACTTTTAATGACTGTAAAAGATATCATTCCCTCATATGAATATACAGTATTTTCCCCTTTCTCTAGTCCTCAGTGTTCAGTCTTTAGCATTATTGAGTCTTCACCTCTGACTTAACCAGGATCACATTATGTCAGCAACATCATGGTACAAAATTATTTTATATACATTTTTTCTGTTTATTTTCTTAAAATTTCCAGGAGTAGATTGGTAGTGCTAAGAGTACATATTCCTTAATTGCATCCTGTAAAGGTTGTGGTAATTTATACACCTAAAAGTACTGTATATGATGTTCATTTCCCCCAGCCAACATCTAAAAGGGTATAATTTAAAGAAAGTTTTGCAACTCCAGTAGGCACCCACGCAAAGAGATATTTTATTGGGTTGATATTTATTTCTTAAATATTATTAGGGTTGAACATCTTTAATAAAGTAATTGATCATTTATATTTTGTTGATGAATGCCAGTTAATTTCTGTTGTTTATTAATTTTGTTTGTGTTGTTCATATTTTTAATGTTACTTTGATTTTTTTAGGCGCTCTTTATGAATTATGGATAATAATTTCAGATATGTTTAAAACATTCAAATGTTCCCAAATAATATTTAGAAAATGATTTAATTAGTTTATCTTATTATAATTGTGATAAATTAATATAATTAATATTTGTTTAACATGCATTATAAATAAGAATCATCTTGAGTAAAGTTTCATCATATTCTCAAAATTTGAAGCATTTTAAATCTCATTTCTGCATGCTAATTAAGTTTCTCTCCTCTCTAATTCATTTGATAATGAAGTTTATTTTCCCCAACTGCCATGCTTTCTAGCATTTTTCAGTAAAGAGGTTTCTTGTTTTACTCTTAAGGAGTTACCTACCTGAAATACCTTATTTATTTCTTTTGATACTTTGAAGAAATAAGAATACATATCTTGACATTTAAAGTATTTTATGAAGAACTTCTTTTAAGTAAAGAAATTAAAAGGGAATTATTTTGGAATGTCAGTTCATTGCAGTTATTCAGAAATTCAAATAAATTCTTTTGCCAGCGTGAAAATGTTGTCTATATTATATGGTAACAATAATTTGAATGTTTATCCATTTTTATTCTTTTGAGATAGGTAAAGTTTACCTGTGTTAGAAACATGTTTTCTGGAATAGGTGTTCATTATTATAAAGATTTTAGGACTCTTGGTATCCTATTTCAAAAACAAAAGTTCTCTTTGCAAATAGGTATTCCTGCAATTTAAAAACTGTATTTGTGTAAACAGAGGATTTTATTGTCAGGTGTCAGTGTAAGTAAAGGGCCACCGCATACATAATTCAGGACACCAGGTTGCTTGTTGGAGCCTGTTTATGACTCTCCATAAGGCTTTTGTTCTAGGATTGTGGTGTTCCTCAAACACTCTTCATCATTGTTCCAGTGGTTGATGTATAGGAGATGCCTCATACTCCCTGCTGCCTTTGCTGCTGTGTTTGCTTAGAGCTAACCCCAGGGATCTAATGAGGGAAAGAGCTGCAGCAGGGCAGCTTGAAGCTGAAGGATCAAACATTTCTACCTCCTGAGTTAACAACAATCCTGGAACCCCAAAAAAGGATAGGGTAGCCCAATGATAGGGTGACCCTAGTGTCCTCACTCTGTATGGGGACTGACTCACAATGGTGGACTCTAAGAAGAGTTGAGCTCTGCAGATAGCCTTGTGTTTGCAGATTTCTTTAGGAATTTCTAGTGTTGTCACCAACTGGTTTTAAATTACACATTGTGCTCATGCATTTCAGTCATAAATTTATTGAGCATACCACAGTACTCACTATTGACTTGATGTATTTAATATGTCTGTTACCAGGGTTTTAAATTTGGAATAATAAAATGTGCTCAATATTATAGACATTTTAGAATACCATGTAAGCTTTTTCTTTGTACTGTGAATTTAACACAAGCCATTTATGGTTTAAATGTACTATTTTTCTTATATAACTTAAATTTTATTAAGAACTTTTAAAAATATACAAATTCATGATTTTTGCAAATTTTAGTTTAGATATTATTTTAAAATTTAAATATTAATGGCCAGGTCTATCTGATAATGTAAAAGTTTCTAAATTACTTTCCCATAAATTTTTTACTCTTATTTTTTCTTATATAAGGACAGGGATAGTTTTCTCCTTTTTGGTGCAACCCAACAGGTCAGATCTGAGTTTGGAAGAATTGATGAACTTGTGCTGCTGTAGAAAGGTGCCTAGTTAGAAGACTTCTCACTTGGTATAAAAGGATTATCCTTATGTGTTGTCTGAATTCATGAAGTCATCTGAATTTTAAAATTTAAGTGTGTAGTCTTTGCAGTCATAAATGTGAGTGTTCTAACTTCTTAAACCCTTTGGATACACTATAAATGAAATTTTTTTAAGTAATGATTTTAAGAAGGACTTTAAACATTTGTAAACATTTGAATTTTAAAAATCCAAGTTTACCCCTGATAATTAGGGATTATGAAAGGATTAAAAGTCTTGGCTGGAGATTGTGATTTACATAGAAATATATAGCAATACTATTTCCTGAATTGAGGGGGTGGGTGGAGAAAGATTAATTGTTGTTTTTGCTAAATAGACCTGAATAATAAGTTGTAATTCATACGCAGATGGTCCTTGTAAATTTACACTTTGACTTTGGATGAAATTGATAGATATAAGGTAGCATAAGCAGCCAGGGAAGAGATTTTAATGTCCTTTTACTCTCATAGACTGCAGTGTGAGATGACCTAATTGTCTGTTCGTATGTAGTAGGTACTTAAATCCTTGTACTTTTCTTTAATTGAAATCAAAATACATATTTTATGCAGTTTCCATATCTTTTCACAAATGCTTTACAAGTACCTTTACTACATTTGTTAGTAAATAAGTTAAACCATGAAATAGTAAAAAATTTTATAATGCCTTTTGATAAGTACATTAATAAGGATATAGTTAGTTAAAACTCATTTTCATTGAGTTAGGAATGATCTGGAAAGGTTTTTGTTTTGTTTTTTAATTATCCTTTTTAGGCATGCATGTCACTAGAAGTAAAATAGGAGGAACTATGAAATTTTAAGCACCCGCATTTTATCCAAAATATAGGTGAGTAATCCAGGAAAGTCATGTGAGTTACCATGAGAGAGAAGAAGATTGGTTAATATTAGTCTTTTGTGTAGAATAGCATTATATTTGCCTAGCATCATTTTAATAGAGAATTTTTATTTAGTGTGCATTGATAATTTAGAAAATGGAACTGGTTTTGCACTTTTCTCATATGCCAGTTTTTTTATTTAAGGGATTAAGGGCATAAAGGAATAGAGGAAGTGAATGGACACTGATGTTTCAAAATATCTCATTTTGCCTAAAAGCAAGTACCGACAGATAAATGCCCATAAAGGGATTTCTTTCTTAAGCCCCGTGGATTTTTCCCCCCGCACAACTTTTTGTGTGAGTTAGAAATGAAAACCATTCATCTAGTGCCCCAAAGAACGGCCTTATTGAATGGAATAACAGTGTAATGTACCATTGAAGGCAGGATTGAAAGTGATTATCTTGTTAACTCTTGACAGTTACCGCCAGCTTGAAATGGAACCGGCAGGCTTGATTTGCAAATGAATTAGAGCTTTTTCATTTTGTGCCAAGATCATCTTTTTATATTCTGATATGACAGATGCCATGTTCCAGGCTTTTGTTTTTCTTTGGGTTTATACTTGCAAATAAAAAACAAAAGATTATGATAGTCATTTTATTTGCATCTTTTCTCTTGGAGTTTATTCTTTGTGTAGAAGTTTTTAATCTTATATTTTTCAAGAATTTGTTTGACTACTGTTGTTTTTATCAGAATTAAATTTGATTAATTTAAGTATGGTAGTAATTGGGTGAAACAGAAGCATTTATTGGCTTTTAAGGAGTAGAAAATTATTCGCAAACAGAATATTGTGGTTAGTAAAAACGGAAACTTTTGGCTAAATTTAATAGAATTAAGGTTTTTCCTCGGTAACTATTTTGATGTAACCTCAAATTTGTTGAGAAGTTTCAATAGTGCAGGAAACTCCCATGTACTCTTTACCCAAATTCACCAGTTGTTTACCATTTGCACCCCCTTTATCAGCCCTCCCTCCCTCCTCTGCCTTCCTCCTCTCTACACACATCTTTATAAATGTATATGTTTTGAACCAAAGGAGAATATATTGGAAATATTGTTCCCCATAAATACCTTCCCCATAACTACAACACACATATTCTCTCACATAACCAATCAGTAGTAGCTTTTGAGAACTCAGAGTAAAAAAAAGAAAAAACTATATTTATTTGTGTTTTTCATCTTCTTATATTGGGAAGAGGTCAGTGTGAGGGTTTTTTTTTTCTTTAAATCCACAAAGTTATAATGCTTCTGTTTATATTCTTTAATCATCTTAAATAAATATGGTGATTTTAGAGCATTTGTTATGTATAACTTATTAAGCTAGAACCTTGTTTTTCTTCTCCACATAGTTTTTATTATTGGAGGATTATTATACTTAAAACTTGTATGTTCTGTTTAATATGAATGTAGTAGTAAACATAACCTCCCCCATCAAGATAGTATGCATTTTCCATCCAAAAAGGCCTTTATTTACGTACACACACACATACTCATATTCTTATGGAGTTTTAAGTTAAATATCTTTAAATTTTTGCTTAAGGATTCAAAATTTAAAGTTCTGTAACTCTATTTTTTTATTATTATTTTTTACATGTTTCTTGGAGTATAATTGCTTTATAATGGTGTGTTATGTAACTCTGTTTTTATTTTTCTTTGCAAACAGTTATATTTTTCTCTGCTGCACATATCTTAATAAAATATGGAATTTAAGAATAAATTATTCCTGATTTTTCACTGTTGGCTTTCCAACATGAACATTGGCACTGAGGTCTATTTCATAAAATAGGAACTCCAGGCGTTCGTAACATATAGTGATATGATCTGTTGAGAACCTTTATAAAAATGCCAGTCTTTTAAAGATATAATTAATTGTATTGGTAAGCATCACCAAGCTAAACAAGTGTTACCCAAAGCCTACAGTCTTTGAGTTACAGGATGATAGTCTTGAAGGGAAACTGTCTGGAATCAGTTGAGAAGAAAGCAGGAACATTTCTGTCTTTTTTATTTTTTAACAACTTTACTGGAGTATAATTGCTTTACAATGGTGCGATAGTTTCAGCTGTATCACGAAGTGAAACACCTATACGTATACATATATCCCCATATCCCCTCCCTCTTGCGTCTTCCTCCCACCCTCCCTATCTCACCCCTCTAGGTGGTCACAAAGCACGTAGCTGATCTCCCTGTGCTGTGTTGGCTTCCTACTAGCTACCTATTTTACATTTGGTAGTGTATATATGTCCATGCCACTCTCTCACTTCGTCCCACCTTCCCCTTCCCCCTCCCTGTGTCCTCAACTCCATTTTCTAAGTCTGCATCTTTATTCCTATCCTGCCCCTAGGCTCCTCAGAAACATTTTTTTGTTTGTTTGTTTTTAGATTCCATATATATGTATTTGCTTTTCTCTTTCTGACTTGTTTCACTCTGTATGACAGGTGCTAGGTCCATCCACCTCACTACAAATAACTCAATTTCGTTTCTTTTTATGGCTGAGTAATATTCCATTGTATATATGTGCCATATCTTCTTATCAATTCATCTGTCGATAGACACTTAGGTAGTTTCCACGTCCTGGCTATTGTAAATAGTGCTGCAATGAACATTGTGGTACATGACTCTTTTTGAATTATGGTTTACTCTGGGTATATGCCCAGTAGTGGGATTGCTGGGTCGTATGGTAGTTATATTTTTAGTTTTTTTTTTTTTTTTTTTTTTTTGGCGGTACGCGGGCTTCTCACTGTTGTGGCCTCTCCCATTGTGGAGCACAGGCTCCGGACGCGTAGGCTCAGCGGCCATGGCTCACGGGCCCAGCCGCTCCGTGGCATGTGGGATCCTCCCGGATCGGGGCACGAACCCGTGTTCCCTGCATCGGCAGGCGGACTCTCAACCAAGGCGCCACCAGGGAAGCCCTATTTTTAGTTTTTTAAGGAAACTCCATACTGCTCTCCATAGTGGCTATATCAATATACATTCCCACCAACAGTGTAAGAGGGTTCCCCTCTCTCCACAGTCTCTCCAGCATTTATTGTTTGTAGACTTTTAGATGATGGCCATTCTGACTGGTGTAAGGTGATACCTCACTGTGGTTTTGATTTGCATTTCTCTATTGATTAGTGATGTTGAGCATCCTTTCATGTGTTTCTTGGCAATCTGTGTATCTTCTTTGGAGAAATGTCTCCTTAGGTCTTCTGCCCATTTTTGGATTCGGTTGTTTGTTTTTTTTAATATTGAGCTGCATGAGCTGCCTGTATATTTTAGAGATGAATCCTTTGTCAGTTTCTTTGTTTGCCCTGTATATTTTAGAGATGAATCCTTTGTCAGTTTCTTTGTTTGCAAATATTTTCTCCCATTCTGAGGGTTGTCTTTTGGTCTTGTTTATGGTTGCCTTTGCTGTGCAAAAGCTTTTAAGTTTCATTAGGTCCCATTTGCTTATTTTTGTTTTTATTTCCTTTTCTCTAGGAGGTGGGTCAAAAAGGATCTTGCTGAGATGTATGTCATAGAGTTTTCTGCCAATGTTTTCCACTAAGAGTTTTATAGTGTCTGGCCTTACATTTAGGTCTTTATTCCATTTTGAGTTTATTTTTGTGTATGGTGTTAGGAACTGTTGTAATTTCATTCTTTTATATATAGCTGTCCAGTTTTCCCAGCACCACTTATTGAAGAGGCTGTCTTTTCTCCATTGTATATTCTTGCCTCCTTTATCAACGATAAGGTGACCATATGTGTGTGGGTTTATCTCTGAGCTTTCTATCCTGTTCCATTGATCTATATTTCTGTTTTTATGCCAGTACCATAGTGTCTTGCTTACTGTGTAGCTTTGTAGTATAGTCTGAAATCAGGGAGCCTGATTCCTCCAGCTCCATGTTTCTTTCTCAAGATTGCTTTGTCTATGTGGGGTCTTTTGTGTTTCCATACAAATTGTGAAATGTTTTGTTCTAATTCTGCGAAAAATGCCATTGGTAGTTTGATAGGGATTACACTGAATCTGTAGGTTGCTTTGGGTAATATAGTCATTTTCACAGTGTTGGTTCTTCCAATCCAAGAATATGGTGTATCTCTCCATCTGTTTGTATCATCTTTAATTTCTTTCATCAGTGTCTTATAGTTTTCTGCATACAGGTCTTTTTTCTCCTTCGGTAGGTTTATTCCTAGGTATTTTATTCTTTTTGTTGCAATGTTAAATGAGAGTGTTTCCTTAATTTCCTTTCAGACTTTACATCATTAGTGTATAGGAATGCAAGAGATTTCTGTGCATTAATTTTGTATCCTGCTACTCTACCAAATTCATTGATTAGTTCTAGTAGTTTTCTGGTATCATCTTTAGGATTCTCTATGTTTAGTATCATGCCATCTGCAAACAGTTATAGTTTTACTTCTTCTTTTCCAATTTGGATTCCTTTTATTTCTTTTTCTTCTTTGATTGCTGTGGCTAAAACTTCCAAAACTATGTTGAATAATAGTGGTGAGAGTGGGCAACCTTGTGTTGTTCCTGATCTTAGCGTAAATGATTTCAGTTTTTCACCTTTGAGAACGATGTTGGCTGTGGGTTTGTCATATATGGCCTTTATTATGTTGAGGTAAGTTCCCTCTATGCCTACTTTCTGCAGGGTTTTTATCATAAATGGGTGTTGAATTTTGTTGAAAGCTATTTCTGCTTCTACTGAGATGATCATATGGTTTTTATCTTTCAGTTTGTTAATATGGTATGTCACATTGATTGATTTGCATATATTGAAGAATCCTTGCATTCCTGGGATAAACCCCACTTGATCATTGTGTATGATCCTTTTAATGTGCTGTGGATTCTGTTTGCTAGTATTTTGTTGAGGATTTTTGCATCTGCGTTCATCAGTGATATTGGCCTGTAGTTTTCTTTTCTTGTGACATCTTTGTCTGCTTTAATATCAGGGTGATGGCCTCGTAGAATGAGTTTGGGAGTGCTCCTCCCTCTGCTATATTTTGGAAGAGTTTGAGAAGTATAGATGTTAGCTCTTCTCTAAATGTTTGGTAGAATTCACTTGTGAAGCCGTCTCACCCTGGGCTTTTATTTGTTGGTAGGTTTTTAATCAGTTTCAATTTCAGTGCTTGTGATTAGTCTGCTTATATTTTCTGTTTCTTCCTGGTTCAGTCTCAGAAAGTTGTGCTTTTCTAAGAATGTGTCCATTTCTTCCAGGTTATCTATTTTATTGGCATACACTTGCTTATAGTAATGTCTCATGATCCTTTGTGTTTCTGCAGTGTCTGTTGTTACTCCTTTTTCATTTCTCATTCTATTGATGTGAGTGTTTTCCCTTTTTTTCTTGATGAGTCTGGCTAATGGTTTACCAATTTTGTTTATCTTCTCGAAGAACCAGCTTTTAGTTTTATTGATGTTTGGTATCCTTTCCTTCATTTCTTTTTCATTTTTTTCTGATCTGCTCTTTATGGTTTCTTTCTTTCTGCTAACTTTGGGGTTTTTTTCTTCTTTTTTCTCTAATTGCTTTAGATATAAGGTTAGGTTGTTTATATGAGATTTTTCTTATTTCTTGAGGTAGGATTGTATTGGTATAAACTTCCCTCTTAGAAATGTTTTTGCTGCATTCCATAGGTTTTGGGTCGGAATGTTTTCATTGTCATTCGTTTCTTGGTATTTTTTGATTTCCTCTTTGATTTCTTCAGTGATCTTTTGGTTATTTAGTAATGTAGTGTTTAGCTTCCATGTGTTTGTGTTTTTTATTTTTTTTTCCCCTGTAATTCATTTCTAATCTCATAGCGTTGTGGTCAGAAGAGATGCTTCATATGATTTCAATTTCCTTAAATTTACTGAGGCTTGATTTATCACTCAAGATGTCATCTATCCTGGAGAATGTTCCATGCGCACTTGAGAAGAAAGTGTAATCTGGTGTTTTTGGATGGAATGTCCTATAGATATCAATTAAATCTATCTGGTCTATTGTGTCATTTAAAGCTTCTGTTTCCTTATTTATGTTCATTTTGGATGATCTGTCCATTGGTGTAAGTGAGGTGTTAAAGTCCCCCATTATTATTGTGTTACCTTTGATTTCCTCTTTTAGAGCTGTTAGCAATTGCCTCATGTATTGAGTTGCTCCTATGTTGGGTGCATATATATTTATAATTGTTATATTTTCTTCTTGGAGTGATCCCTTGATCATTATGTAGTGTCCTTCCTGGTCTCTTGTAACATTCTTTATTTTAAAGTCTATTTTATCTGATATGAATGTTGCTACTCCAGCTTTCTTTTGATTTCCATTTGCATGCAATATCTTTTTCCATCCCCTCCCTTTCAGTCTGTATGTGTCCCTAGGTCTGAAGTGGGTCTCTTGTAGGTAGCATATATATGGGTCTTGTTTTTGTATCCATTCAGCAAGCCTGTGTCTTTTGGTTGGAGCATTTAATCCGTTCACATTTAAGGTAATTATGTATATGTATGTTCCTATTACCATTTTCTTAATTGTTATGGGTTTGTTTTTGTAGGCCTTTTCTACTTTTCTGTTTCTCACTTAGAGAGGTTACTTTAGCATTTGTTGTAGAGCTGGTTTGGTGGTGCTGAATTCTCTTATCTTTTGCTTGTCTGTAAAGCTTTTGATTTCTCTGTCGAATCTGAATGACATCCTTGCTGGGTAGAGAAATCTTTGTTGTATGTTCTTCCCTTTCATCGCTTTAAGTATATTGTGCCACTCCCTTCTGGCTTGTAGAGTTTCTGATGAGAAATCAGCTGTTAACCTTATGGGAGTTCTTTCGTATATTATTTTTCGTTTTTCCCTTGCTGCTTTCAATAATTTTTTTTTGTCTTTAAGTTTTGCCAATTTGATTACTGTGTGTCATAGTGTTTTTTCTTGGGTTTATCCTGTATGGGACTTGCTGCGCTTTCTGGACTTGGGTGGCTATTTCCTTTCCCGTTTTAGGGAAGTTTTTGAGTATGGTCTCTTCAAATATTTTCTCGGGTCCTTTCTCTCTCTCATCTCCTTCTGGGACCCCTATAATGCAAATATTGTTGTGTTTTATGTTGTCCCAGAGGTCTCTTAGGCTGTCTTCATTTCTTTTCATTCTTTTTTCTTTATTCTGTTCTGCAGCAGTGAATTCCACCATTCTGTCTTCCAGGTCACTTATCAGTTCTTCTGCCTCAGTTATCCTGCTGTTGTTTCCTTCTAGTGTAGTTTTCATTTCAGTTATTGTATTGTTCATCTCTGTTTGTTTGTTCTTTAATTCTTCTAGGTCTTTGTGAGACATTTCTCGCATCTTCTCTATCTTTGCCTCCATTGTTTTTCTGAGGTTTGGATCATTTTCACTATCATTATTCTGAATTCTTTTTCTGGAAGGTTGCCTGTCTCCACTTCATTTAGTTGTTTTTCTGGGGTTTTATCTTGTTCCTTCATCTGGTACATAGCCCTCTGCCTTTTCATGTTGTCTATCTTTCTGTGAATGTGGGTATTTGTTCCATAGGCTGCAGGCTTGTAGTTTTTCTTGCTTCTGCTGTCTGCCCTCTCCTGCCTCTCTGACTCTGTAAGGAAGTTCTCAGGGTGGAATTTCAGATTTAATTTACTGCTCCCTCCACATCCAGCCCCACATAGCAACACTCTTCTTTGCACATAGTAAATGTTCAGCAGATATTATCGAATGATTAAAGTGCATGTCCCAAGCAGGTTGGTGCTGTGGCCAGGGTGTCCTGCCTGCACTGAACTCAGTGGCCCAGGCTAACAGATGCTTCATCTCGGTGTCTATATCAGACGTTGGTAAGTAGCAGTGATTCTTTAAGCTGTCACCTGCTAGTGTTGGAGGGTCTCCTGCAGAGGCAGGGCATGGCTGTGGGTCACTGTGGGAACAAGGACACTGGCAGCAGAAGTTTTGGGAAGTACTCCTTGGCGTGAGCCCTCCCAGAGTCTCAGGACCATTTCTTAATTTTGCGTCCTTTCACTCTCTTTTCCCAAATTTTGTTCTCTCTTCCTCCATTCCCACCCACCCCCCAGTCTCTCACTCTCATGTTAGTTGGGTTGGTCCATGTATGCATGGTGTTGTATTATGCTTTTATGATATGTTTAAGTTTGACATTCCTTTATATAAAGGGTGACCGTTTAATACATTGTCCTGACTTTGATGCTTTAAAAATGAAAGGAGGTGCTGTTAGTAGTTCAGCCAGGATGTGAGAAATAAACCAGAACTTTCCCAGGCAAAAAGAGGATGCATGGTTCGTCACCTTATTTCCATATCACCTTATTTCCATATCACCTCGTATGTATTGTTGCTGATTTTACCATGATAACATGATACAGATTTAAATGTTAAAATTTTTGACATAAGTATATTTGTGAACCTATAAAGTAACTTAAAATTTGAAACGTTCAGAATGCTTTTTCAGTGTTGCCCAGTTTGAATCCTTAAACTATTTATTTTATAGTGTTTGCATCTTTTAAGAATTTTACTTAGTTGCTCTATAATAGACAAATAATATCCCTATAATGCATGAGATTTAAACACTCTTTTAATGTTTAGAATTATGAATTTGGAGGATAGCTGAATTGCTGAGAATGTTTTTGTGATTTTATATAGTCCTGCTTATAAAAATTTAATGCCTGTAAAACTGATTATTCAATGTGATGCCAAATTATCTTTAATTAATGAAGAAAAAGCCATTTTTCTCCTGTGTACTAGAATGTTTCTTACTGATTATGCTAAGTTTAGTTTTTAGGTGGAATAATTAACATTTATCTTTTTTCATGTTACTCCTCCTTTCTCAAACTCTCACTTTTTATATAGAGTTGAATTGTTGCCATGGTATAATTTCTGTCTTTTAGTGTGGTCTTACAATTATTTCTTTTGCTTTTATTTCATTGTTTTGTAATCATTTTTGTCATTTTTGTAGTTTCTTTCAGCCAATATTTTTTATTATGTAAAATTAAGAAAATTCATATAATTTTTGATAAGGTAGAATAAAAGCAGATAGGAGAAGTTGACTAAGTTCTCAACTTTTAAATTTAGCTCTATATTGTTGCATCTTCCTTTTTTAATTTGTATCTATCATTTGCAGTTTGGGTTCTGAAACCCTGTCAGTATTGTCAGTGGTGCTGTCAATTATCACGAAATTATCAAAATAATAAGAAAACAAGAAATCTCCATTTACCTCTGTCTGTCTATCCCTAAGTTTCCCCAAATCATAATAACCTCATATGGATTGATAGCTTGAATACAAGTGGAATTTAAGTGATTTAAATAAGGGGTCAGCCAACTTTTCCTGTGAAGGGCCAGATAGTAAAAATTTTAGGCTTTGTGACTAGGAGGCAAAATTGAGGGTATTATGTTACTATTTATATAACAGGAAGGGAAATAAAAATCTACAATTTTATTGCCAAATGTGAAATAATTATTTAGCAGAATTTTTTGTAATACAAGTGTATGAATGAGAAGAATGTAATTCTTCAGGGAGGATAGCATTAAACTTAATTGAGGTTCAAAGTTAGTGTTCTCTATTATCAAAATTGATTATAAACATTCATCTGTTATTCCTGGTTTGTAATTAGATTTTAAATAGTTCATCTTTGAAAATGCTTTTTTTAACACTGATAGGTACTGCCGAATAGTATCATAATCCATGAACACATGATTTTAATTGAACGTTGTAATTGCTTGGAATACATTTATAAAATTCTATTAGATTCTTTTCTTGACGTTTTTCTTTTAGTTATTACATTGCAGATTAATCAGTTTCATTTGGAGTGGAAGCTCCTCAATTGCACAGTTGAATGGGTTTGGAAATATGCAAGTTTTCTTTGCACTTGCAACCAGGTTGGAAAAATACTAGAGGAGCTTTAGTTTGAGCTTGGAAAATATACTCCTTGAAAGATGTGTGGGAATGGAGGTCTTGCATTTGTTTTAACTTTTGACAGGACGGGAAGTATATAAAGCAGCTTGACATTATTCTGTGACCCAAACAATGTTAGTTGCTTTTTAGGTGACTTTAATGCCGTGTAAGTTTTGCATGTAAACGTTGTGCGGCCTTGTAATTTTTGGTTGAATTCATTAGGAAACGTTATTAAGTCTTCACCTAAAGCTAATTTCCAAAGTCATTCATGTTCACTAAAAGTGGTTGAGGGCAGTTCTTTTCATTTACTTTCTTATGAAAAATCACAATAAAACTTTACCACTGTCAAGACATCAAAGTGCTGTGTGTATTAGAGAGATCAGGATATTCAGCTTCTATTTCTGTCAAAAATTCACAAAACTGACAATGGACAAGTCCACAAGAGTAAATGAGGTTCACTGGTTCAATAACACATGACACATTCCAATATTTTCACAAAGTATTTGCTGATGAATAATGCAGTGAATAATCATAGGCTTTAAATTTTCACGTAGGCTTACATTTTTACAAGCTTTTTAAATTTGTCCAACTAAACATCGTTTGGTTCTGTACCTATTTTTAACCACCATCGTATGTAACTTATCTTAGCAGATTCCATATCAGGTGGTACTGAATTAGTGTTTTCTCAGTTTTCTTGAAAATATTCTCATGTTCTACATAGGCTACTCACAGAGGGCAGTAATTCTTCAGTCACTTCAAATTCAGTGCTGACTCCTCAAATAAACAACACTGAGCAGTATCACTAACATCTGTGGATTCATCAAGAGCCAAGGAAAACCATTCAAAATTATTTGCCTTGTCTTTGACTGTTGATGATACTCCCTCTGTCCTCAACTTTCAAGCAACTGTTCTTGCTGAAAGGCTAATAGTTTTAATAAGTATTTTTTTCTCCAGACACATTCCTTTGCCTGCTGCAGGCAAAGATGATTTAATCAACTCAATCATTGTTAAACGGCTTTCATTGATTGGCTAACAAACACAGCAGTAAGAAACTCATTTGTATTTTTTATTTTTGTGAAGAAAGTCTGCTGTGATGAGTTATTTCCTTTTAAATTTTCTAATTTTTTCTGACTCTTGCTTTCCTGTGTGTTGGAAATATTGTGAAGGCTGCTTAATTTGGTAGTGTCAACATATGTTGTATTCATTCAGCATGGCTATAGTGTCATTGTATAATAAACACGATGCATTGCCATTTAATTTGATAAAATAATCTACACTCCACTGTGCCTTACAAGTATGTCATTTGAAGTCCCCCTCTCTCTTCTTTTCTGGTTTTGACATGATTGGTATACAACTGGTATTAAAACAAAAATTAAATGTCACATTACAGCAATTTATGAAGCTCTTGAAACTGTTGAGTTATACTGCATCACTGTGATTTTCGTGGTCTGAGCAGCAGTGCAAACCAGAGAGAGTACCACATATGATCTCTGTCGTGACAACTCAGCTGCTGTTGTAGCCCTAAAGCAGCCATAAAAGTAGATACAAGAATGAGTGTGTAGGGCAGGGAAAGTACAAAATAAGTCTGGAATATCTTGTTGTGCATGAAAATAAAGAAGTAATAGGGTCAATTCAAGAGGACACAGAAGCCATCTTTATGGGATTCCCACTGGCCAAATCTGGGACAATTTGAACATTACAATAAACAATGATAATAATGGATTATAAGACCTTAAAAATCCACAAGTCCATCCTAATTTAAATAAATGAACTAAGTAATAACATGTTGAGGAATAGAATATTTACATAGTTTGAAAGTAACTCTTTACAAAATACTTTTGAGAAAAAAATTAGTAGAGGAACCTGGAAGACAACATTGTAATCAAGTGGCCAAGTTAACATTACCAATAATAGGAAAATCTAAATAATGTACCATGGAATGGGATGCATTGTGAGCTCAGTGTAACAGCAAAGGAAACCATAAACAAAACAAAAAGACAACATATGGAATGGGAGGAAATATTTGCAAATGATGTCACTGACAAGGGCTTAATTTCCAAAATATACAAACAGCTCGTACAACTCAATTAAAAAAAAAATCAGAAAATTGGCAGAAGACCTAAATAGGTCTTTTCTCCAAAGAAGACATACAGATGGCCAACAGGCATATGAAAACATGTTCAACATCACTAATTATTAGAGAAATGCAAACCAAAACCAAAATGAGGTATCATCTCACACCAGTCAGCATGGCTATCATCAAAAAATCTACAAATAATAAGTGCTGGAGAGGGTGTGGAGAAAAGGGAACCCTCCTACACTGTGGGGATGTAGACTTGTGCAGCTACTATGAAAAACAGTAGGTAGGTTCCTTAAAAAACTAAAAGAAAGATACAGCAATCCCACTCCTGGGCATATATCTGGAAAAGACGAAAACTCTAATTTGAAAAGATACATGTACCCCTATGTTCATAGTAACACTGCTTACAATAGCCAAGACATGGAAGCAACCTATGTGTCCATCAACAGATGAATGGATAAAGAAGATGTGATATATCTATATCTATATCTATCTATCTATATATACACAACAGCACAGAGTTTGTTTTTACAGTCAATGATGCAAAAATGAGTTATAAACATGTAGGAAAAACCGACAAGTCTAAACTGACTTGTCTGAATTAACTACCTTGTAATCCTCAAAAGCATCAAGGCCCTAAAAACTAAGGAAAGACTGAGAAATGGTTGTAGATAGCTAAGAAGACTAACTAAAGAAATGTGACAATTAAATGCAATGTAAGAATCTGAGCTGGATCCTCTTTGCTGTAAAGGACATTGCTAGAGATATTGGTCCAACTTGAATTGAGACTGAATATTAAATAGTAACAATATATCAATGTCAATTCTCTAAATTTGACAGTTGTAGTTATGTGGAAAAATTTCCTTGTTAGTAGGAAATGCACATAAGCATTTGGTGGTGATGGGGCATCATATCTACATTTTATTCTCAAAAGTTTCAAGGGAAAATGTCTTTGTGTTGTACTTTCAAATTTTCTGTAAATTTGGCATTATTTCAAAAAAAAGAAAAGAGTAAATTAGAAGGAAGATAAGAATAGATAGACACAGAAAGCAAAGAAAATGAAAAATGGTTAAGAAATTAAAATAAATTTTAAAAATTAGAAACAAAAAGATTTTAAGACAATGACAGATATGGAAGACCAACAGGGAAATGGAATATGGATACTACTGAATCTCAGAAGAAGAAAAATCAAAACAAAAATAAATATTTAAAACTATATCTTAAGAAAGTTTTCTAAAATTAAAAAAAAAAGTATTGAATATATAAGCTGAAGTAAAACTCCAGGGAACTGGTAAATATTTCTCAGAGTGGGCAAACCAAAACCTATTCTAATGTGGAATTTCAATGTTAGAGAAATTTAAAAAAAAAACATGGGAGGGATAATCATAACTGAAGAGAAAATGACATTGGGAGCAAAGCCAACAGTCAAAAATAAGAAAAGGATTTTGAGTGGTTTTCCTTGGCTCTTGATGTGTTCATAGGTTTATCAATACTGCTGAGTTGTTGTTTGTTTGAGGAATCAATGCAGAGTTTGATGTGACTGAAGGATTACAGGTGAGAACATTTTCAAAGTTAAGAAAAACACTAATTCTGTACAACCTGAAGTGTGGAATCTGCCAACATGTATTACAACTGATGGTGGCATAAATACATGTGGAGCAGAACAAAAGCTTAGATTGACAAATTTTCAAAACTTGTGAAAAATGTAATGTTTAAACCCTTAAAAAAAAAAAAGAATGAGTGTGGTTGTGTTCCAACAAAACTTTAAGTATTGACACTAAAATGAACTTCAATATTTTTCACATATCACAAAATATTTTTATTTTTTCCAACCATTTTAGGATATAAAAATTATTCTGACTCATGTGCTGTACAAAAACAAGTGGCAGGCTGGTTTTGGCACATGGGCCACAGTTTGTTGACCCCTGATTTGGACTTTCGGCTCAAGAGAATAGTTGGCAACTCTTTAAATTCTCTATTGGCCCACAAATACTACTATTAAATATCTGGTGGAAAGTGCCTATGAATTCAGTGTTAGTTTTTATTTTATGCAGGTGAGTATAAAACCATTTATGGTAAGAAAATAATCCTAGAAGACTCTTCTTTTGTTCTTTCACTTTTTATGAACTACAGAAAACAAAAGTTCTTATATGCAAGGCTATTTCAAGCCTTTAGGACTTACCACAAACCATTCCCTCCTGTGTACATGTAAATTATCTTCACTGAGCTTAGATTCTATTAGAAAAGACTAAAGTAAACAAACATAGATTATGTAGCACTGTTGGGTAGCTTCTGTAATCAGTGGAACTCTGGAAAACCAGGTTATGAAAATGATCAGGAGTTAAGACTGCTATATCATGGTATCAGTATACTTAATATACAGGCACTTGCACCACCATCACCACCAGCACTGCTGCCACTGGACTTGAATTCCATTGCTACCATCACCTAGAATAATCTTTGTATTCTTGTCTTTAATTTACTCTTGATTCAGAGTCCCTTGGATAATCCTGGTCTTCCTGTATTTGCATTACTTTGGATTCATAGCTCACCTAAATTGGAATAGTATTCAGATTCTGGGTAGCTTGGAATGCATGAGAAATAGACTGAAGAAGGGTGTAGTGAGTGAGCATAACAGTGAAATAAAAT
This sequence comes from Delphinus delphis, assembly GCF_949987515.2. Taxonomy (NCBI): domain Eukaryota; kingdom Metazoa; phylum Chordata; class Mammalia; order Artiodactyla; family Delphinidae; genus Delphinus; species Delphinus delphis. The sequence continues at coordinate 106,047,207 of NC_082686.1, read as the reverse complement.
GAAGGAAGAATTCCCTGACCTTCTACACTAGATCTTATATTCCTATTATTCTATCTTATAGGTTCCTGTATTGTTTCTTCACAGTACTTTTTAATGTTATGCATGTCACAGTTACTAATTTATATATTTGTGTGTAAGTTGTGTGTGTTTCATACCTATCTGTAAATTCCTTACGACTCTTGTAGTCTGCTTTGTTCATATTTGTATCCCTGATACCTAGCACAGAATTTGGCCCAAAGATTGTGCTCAGTAATATTGAATGACTAAATGATGTAGGTAGGAGGGCCAAATCATGATGGCTTCAATGGAAAGGCATTGAAGAGTTTTGAGCAGGGGAATGATGTGATCCATATTTACATAATTAGACTGTCTCTTTTGGGGTAGGTGGATGGTAGGGAAACAACAGTGGAAGAGAGGAAAATAATTAGGAGGGAATTAAGACAGACTATGCCAGAGGTGATGGTAGGTCAACTAGGATGGTGACAATTGATAAGTAGAGATAAATAGTTTCTATGGTTATTTAAGAGGTAGAAGCAATAGGACTTAGTGACAGATTACCTATGGAGGGAGAGAGAGAAGAAAATAAAGAGGTTAATTCCAAGGTTTTTGGCTTTAGGATAAATGATGTGACTCCTTTTTAAAATAAGAAATACTGAAAAGAATCAGATTTGAAGGAGGAACTTAAGAGTTCAGTTTTGGGCCAATTGAGTATAAATTTTTGTTTTTGATTTTTGAGGCATCCAAATAGTGATGTTAAATAGATAGCTGGATGAATGGATCTGGAGCTTCTGAGGACTATGTGATTTTTGTTGTTGTTGTTATTTACCTATGGGTTGCTATTAATGCTGTGCATGAGGGCAGGATTAATTGGGAAGAAAGTATAGGACAAGACGAGGGCCTAGGACCAAGCCTTGAGGAACTCTAACTTTTGATGGCTGGTGAAAGGAACATGAACCTACAAAGGGGACTTGAATCATTTTTTGAAAAAAGGTTAGAAACCTGAATGATGTAAAAGCATAGAAGCCAAGTGAGGAGAGTGTGCAAGAGGGAGAGTTTGACAGTGTCAAATGCTCCTGAGAAGTGTATAAAGACAAGGATGATACAATGGCCTTTGGACTTGGTAACATGGAGAAACTGCTGACGACTTTAGCAAGAGAAAATTTTGGATGTGTTAGGAGGTAGGAATATGGAGACATAATGTCTATGTAGTCTTTCTAAAAGTTTGAGGGAAGCAGAGAAGTAAGTAGGATGGTAGCTGAGGAGTCCAGCTCCAGGCCAAAATTGTATGTGTGATCTTTTAGACCCAACCTTAAAGCATTCTTGTTCCTAGCCCAGGGGCTTCCATTCAGAGCCCTCCTTATTTGCGATCTGAGGTACTTTTCTGTACTTTGATTCAGTACTTTTCCATTCCTAGCCCTTCCCCCTTTCCCTCCCCATGCCTCACTGGTCCATAAAGAGGTAAGAGCCTTTTGCTCTGGGTTCTTCAGCAGTGAGACAACCATTCTCCCTTTCACCTCCTCCCACCCCCCGCCACCTGCACCCCCCTCCCCGCCCCAGTGAATCCACCTGACCCTTGCCCATGCTGTTCTTTGAGGGAAAAATGGAACATTAGACTCCTTTTTCTCTTGGTTGCACTGTTCTAAGTAAGTAAATAAAGCTTTGATTGTTACTTTCAGTTTGACTCATTGTCCTAACTCACAACCTTAACCCCTGATTGCTCCACAGTAGCAGTACAGGGTGGGAGAAAGAGAACAGATAATTGAAAGAGTATAAAGTCCTCGAAGAAGCCTGAGGAGCTGATTCCAGAGACCTTGCGGTTGGAATGGCCTTTGTTCAAAGGAATCTCAAGCATCACCTCTATGAAGTATTTCCTGGACTCTGCTGTCCACAGTTTCTACCCTTTCCCCAGCCTCTTAGTCCCCCAAGAAACACTTCCATGAAATTAGAATTCTAATGTAGCATTTATAACACTTTGTTAGGCTATTTCCTTCTCTGCTTTTCCTAATGAGACCTTCCAATTCTAATTTTGTGAACATTAGCTAATGTTAGTGATATGTAAATAAATTGTTTTAATTAACCATATCCCAAGACCTGAAGACTTTTTAATGTATAGTATTGGGAAAGTTAGAGTTTGATTGACATTGAACACCAAGAATCTATGCTTACCAAAAAGCTTCATGTGGTAACAAAGCAGAAGGTTTACTTAAACAAATAATTAGCTTGGGGAATGGATACAGACATAGAAGCCACATAAAATAAGTACTGAATGTGTAAGCGCTAGACTTTGGAGAATTTTCTGTAAGGGCAACGCAGTTGACCTTGGTAGCCATAGATTAATATTCTGTCTGTTCAAAGGGGCCTATGTTGCATGTGAGAATTTGTAATTTTCATGTGTCATGATATTAAGGCATATGTGCAGGATGATGTTCAGGAGTCATGTCACTTAGCTGGTGAATGAGACCATTTGACTGCTCAGCATTTTATCTCAGAGTGGCTTTGTTTCCTTCTGATCTTAATGATTTGAGCAATGCTCATGAAGGGTCTGCATAGTAATAATGATGTTGATAATAATTAGTAATATATGCTAAGAGTAATCCACCAAGCACTTTACATGCATTATTACATTCACAACTTAGGGTACTTGGAAGTTTCTAGGACTTATTTATTGAATGCAAGGAGTGACTATATGTTTAGAAATGTAAGAAATTATTATGAAAATAGTATAAGTGGGAGTTTGGTTCTAGTACAATAAATGTATAGAATTTGAAGATGTATCAAGGAAGAGGAAGACTGTTCTAGGTAGATGAATGCATGAGCAAAAAAGGAATTATGGAAGTGATAATGGACTGGTCTGAGAAGAGGTGCATTTTGGATAGTAGTAGAAAATTATTAGCCATATATTATAGGTTGTAAAGCAGACAGAGACATGAACTTGGGGTTTGAAGACATTAATGTTAGGGAGAAGAGTGCTGGAGGAATTTTGGTGTGAAGTGTTAGGAACCAAAACTAATACAGAGGGAAGGAAGGGAATGTGGCAGAACTTGGACCAATCTGGATCAGTTATTGAAGGGCTTACCATTTCCATTTATCTCATGCATTATGGACATAACTATGTCCATTAGCTCTATTCCAGTTTCACATTCTCCAACTCTAAATTTAATTCATCTGTATCTTATATATTCATGTATCAAATTTAGAAAGATTCTATTGGTATTAAACACTGTAGAGAGTTTAAAGATGGACAGAAATGTACACTGAGTCTTTAAAGCGAACACTGAAGATAACAGGCATGTACACAGATAATTTATGGATCTTTTTCAAGGGTAGAGAGAACAGGGAATGTGTGGGTTCAGTATAGACCTAGGCTTATTTTATCTAATACAGCAGGCAGCATTTCTATTGAAAAAGAAAAAGTATGAGCTTTGGATCCAGATAGAGCAATTTTGGTCATCTTAGCAAGTTACTTTCTTGCCTTAAGTAAGTTACTCTACTCTAAGCAGATCTCTTATTTACAAAATGAAGATAATGTACTACTCCATAGAGCTGCTGTGAGGATTCTTTTTAAAAAATACTTTAGTGCTTCCCTGGTGGCGCAGTGGTTGGGAGTCCGCCTGCCGATGCAGGGCACACGGGTTCGTGCCCTAGTCCGGGAGGATCCCACATGCCGCAGAGCGGCTGGGCCTGTGAGCCATGGCCGTTGAGCCTGTGCGTCCGGAGCCTGTGCTCCACAACGGGAGAGGCCACAACAGTGAGAGGCCCACATACCACACACACACAAAAAGAAACTTAAAAAAAATTAGACCAACAGTAATGGAGGAAATTTTGGAAAACACATAAACAAAGCATTAGAATGAACACAAAAATCAGTCAGAATCCACTGTTATATATTCTTAACATTTTAGTTTGTAACCTTTCAGTTACATGTAGATACACACACATATATACTCATATTATACACATACATGTATAAAGCTTTTCTTTTAACAACTATAACATCATACCATACTGTAATAGGCTCTTTTTAAAAACTCAATATGCCATGAGAACATTTTCATGGAAATATACAACTACATCATAATTTTTAATGGTATATGGTTTTCTGTCGTATGGATATTATCATGTTTTATTTCATAGTTTGCCATTATTAGGCACTTAATTTATTCCAAGTTTGTTGTTACTTGTCTAATATTAAATACAATGGAGTGATTAGTATCTTGTGACTCTTAACATTGGGTTAAGCCCAGAGATGTAGAACTTTCAGGTCAAAGGCTTTATGTGTATTATTGAAAATGTGGAACATTTCCTCTTGTCCTCTGGAAAGCTTTTACTATTTTCTGCTCTTACAGGTAGCATATGAGGGTCCTGATTCCCCATACCTTTGCCAGCACTACAAACATTATCATTTGTTTTCATCTTTGCTTGTTTCCTAGGTGAAAAATGGCATTTAGTTTTATCTTGCAGATCTGTGCACTGAATGTTTGTTAGCCATTTATACATATTTTTCTTTTTGTGAATATTGTGAGAATTCAATGAGATTATAAGTGTAAATGACCAGGCTCAGCACCTGGTATATATTAGTCTATCTTTAAGGGTCAGTGTTCTTTTTTACTTAAATCCTTACCCCTTTGCAGCTTCTTTCCCAATCATAATTCTAGTAGGAGAATACTGTAAAATCTTGTTTCATTGTTAAAGTTATTGCTTTTACAGATAGACAGTAGTAAATTCTCTCTTGATTAAAATTTGGGCAGTGAACTTGGGCTGCCTGGCTTCACATCTGCCTTTTAATAGCTGAGTGGTATACTGTGTGATCTACTTCACCTCTCTAAGCCTCAGTTATCTCATCTATAAAGTAGGGATAATAATTTTATCTCTTTATAATAACAGTATAAGGGTTAAATGAGCTAACCGATGTAAAGCACTTACTACAGTGCTTGGCACATACTGTTCAGTATTTCCTCAGAGGCGGAATCTCTAAGAAGGTCAGTTTACTTAGATAATATGATCAAAGATTTAAGTGCTGAGAAGTGCAAAGAGATCTTTAGGAAATGGCAAATTGTTTGATTTGAGGGGACTCTTGAATTATAGGCTGAGGAGTTTATTTTGATTCACTAAGCAAAGAAAGAATTTTAGTACTGTAGTTTTATTTCCTAGCACTGTTAGGTGCTTACCAGATTAAATTCATACCTTAGTTTTTTGTTTCCTTTTAGGGTATCAGTGTAGTTACAAAGGAGAACATCAGAGGGAAGAGAAAAAGCAACAAAAGACTTTAGTAATTGAATAATCAATTTCTGAGTTATTGGAAGTTTGCTTTTCTTAGGAAAAATATACATGTGTTACATTTTCTCAGTTTTAGCAGCTGAAGATACTAGTAGAATACTTATATGTATTTATTATCTTCTATTTAGTATTGTTTACTTTGTTACGTATAGGTAGATACTGCTTGTAGGAAGCTGTAGGAACATTATTTTATGATAATGAACTTCCTTGAAAGTAGAAATTTATATTTAATTGTATTTAAATATTATAAATGATAACTATACTTTATATTTAAATCCAAATTTATATTTATGCAAATGTAATAATTATATAAATTTAAATTATTTAGGCTTAAGTACTGGAGAAGAAATATACTGGTTTATTTCCCCTTTTAAAAATTGTTTACCCCAGTCCTCCATGTGAAATAAACATGACATAAAATTCATAAATGTTTTTTAAATCTAATGATCAATTATTCTTTTTTTACATCCTAGTTTTTTTTATTGATGTATAGTTGATTTTCTATACATATATATTCTTTTTCAGATTATTTTCCATTATAGGTTATTACAAGATACTGAATATAGTTCCCTGTGCTATACAGTTGGTCCTTGTTTATCTATTTTATATATAGTAGTGTGTATCCGTTAATCCCAAATTCCAAATTTATTCCTCTCCCCCTTTCCCCACCAAAGGTATTTTTAGATTTGGGGAGTATAGGGGAAAGTGGGACTGTGGAGGGTAAATAAGAGGTAGCTTGGAATTTGCATATGTATATTCATCTAACCATACATGTTGGTCATCTTTTGTCCCCCAGCTTACTTCCTTTCAGTCTGTATTCCACTTCTGGCCATTGCGTCAGCAAACAGCTATGTGCAGGTGTGGTCTGACCATGCCTCACTCAGCTGCATCACTTATCGCCTGCCTTCTGCCCTGGGCTTCCTGCTGTAGTATGGGAGGGCAGTCTGAAGTGCCAGGGAGTTAACATTCTGTGGGGCAAACTTGACCAACAGCAGACCAGAGCTGGGGGATAAATACTTCTCTCTTGCAATTTCAGACAATTATGAGACACATAGTTCTTCAGAGGATCTTCAGCAGGACTGAGTTCCAATTGCCCACAGAAGCATAACAGCTTAATAACACATGCTTGGTTTAGTTGTTCCTCTTTCCGTATTTCATTCTTCCAGTTCCTTCTCTTCTGAACTCGGTGGGGTCATTCTCCCAAATAAACCACTTGCCTGCAAGTCCTTGTCTCAGACCCTGCTTTTTGGGAGAACTAAAGCTAAATGATGAACACATTTCAGATGTATTTCAGAATTTTAAGGAGAATAGGCAGCTTCTATTTTTTTGAGCACCACTGATGTGCCAGGTTCTCTATTTTTTTTAAGAATAAAGATTAATTTTAACTTCCATTAAATTAACACATACATACAGTTTAAGAGGTCAGTAGCACAACATGGTATAATTAAACAATAATCCCCTATTGTCTCCCTGACTGCTGTTATCTCACTTCCCAGAGGCAGGCAAGTTTAATTCTTGGCAGAATCTCTCCATTGTTCTAAATATCATCAATTTGTCAATTTCAGGCATTATTTATTAAAAGCCTGTAATGCTGGATGACATTTTAGTTCTTTTACAGTCCCTACCCCACCTGTTCTACCATCTTATAATTATTTTTTATTGAATTATGACCCGTGTTTACATTAATATGACTATATAAATATTATTCATTGATGATCCAAGTACTATGGCTCCTTGTATACGTTTTTGTTTCCTAGAGTATGTAACTATTTCTCATGCCTTTTTTTTTTTTGTATTTCCTGTCCCAGGCTCAGCCAGGCCTGCTGTAGAGCTGTCACTCTGGGACTTCCTTCCCCCTTCTTCTTGGGACGGTTTCTCTTCACGACTCTTCTATGATGTTTCCCCATTTCCTGGATTAAGTGTCCTCCACTTTGTTAGTTTACTTCCTAATTTTTTGATCATCTATTCAGTAACATCTTAAACAAGGATGGATGAATGGAAGTCAAAACATAACATAATATAAAATTCATAAATGATTTTAAAATCTAATGATCAATTATTCTTTTTTTACATCCTAGTTTTATTTAGAATAAGAAATCAGAAACAACTCAAATGTCCAACACTAATGGATATGTTAACCTATTGTACATCTATGAACAGAATAGTATGTAAACAGTAAAACTATTATATGTAAATATATTTATTGACATCTGAGAAACTGTTTATAATATATAATTAAGTAGTGAAAAAGTCTAAGCTATGTACATAACAAATCAATGGTGATTCCATATTTGTAAGAAAAAAGTGTGTTTGTGTGTACACATACGAAAGGAGGAAAATACTAAAATACCTTGAGGTATTATCTTGGCTGGTGGGATTTCAGGTGATTTTTATTTTATTCTTCATTTAGAACCAGATGTGATTTTGAATTTTTCTATAATAAGCATTTATTATTTGTGGGACTGCTAGTCCATATGGCACCTTTGTGCATACTAGGAAAAGCTGTCCCTTCTTCCGGTGGATGCAGTACCACACCAGGATGCACTGCTTGGCCAGGGCATATAGCTTTTAGCTTCTACTGCCCCATTAGGTTTTCCTTTCTTCACCACTCCCCCCTCCCCATACTAAACAACAGGCACAACAGTACATGATAGTCCAGAAAACTTACCTAATAAAAATTATTTAAAATTAAAGACTAAAAGAAATATAACCTTTTAGTACATCTACTCTGGGCAGGCTACTGTCCTTACTTGACCTCTAACAGGTCATGTGGGACCTTTGGGCTTGCTCTTCCTGCCTCTTCTTTTCTGCTTACCAACTCTGCTCAAATGCAGTCAGTCCTTCAGGATCCAGCTAAAATTACCCCTACTCGTTTAAATATTTCCCAACCATTCCAACACATATGGCGATTTCTCCTTCTTCTGAACTTCTCTTGAACTTAGGTCAAGAACACGGATTGAAGGGAGTGGTGATGAATAGGTTGTACCTCACTTGCTAACTGCAGACAACTGGCAGTGACTCCTTAGAGCACAGTGTTGAGAAAGATTCTTGAGCTACATTTGGCCTCAGTGGGAAAGAAGATTGTCAATGATTATGAACCTTAGTGCTGCATGTGGAAATAGCAGATAAGTAGCATGTTCACATGCAGTTTCACTGCCTGGCTTGGATGTTAACTATTTCATGCATTAGTCTTGGTTTGACAATACAGTTTAAACATCCAAGGTACTTTTTGTTGTTGATGTTTGCTTATTTTGTTGTTACTGTTTTTATTATCTACTCAGAACTTAACATGGAGCCTAGGTATGAGGGTGCTCAATAAATATATTTCTGTTGCTCTTCCTTCATTTTTGATGTTCCAGGTCTCTTACTAGTATAATTTCCCTTGGTCTGAAGCACTTCCTCTAGCAAGTCTGTTAGATCAGATATACTTGTGATGAATTCTCTTAGTTTTTCTACATCTGAGACTGTTGTCTAGAGCATAACTTGAAAAATATTGAAATCTCTTTTCTTTCCCATGTAGGCCCTTTCTGTGACATGCAGAACTTCTTTACCTGAATAACTGTAAATAACTTATGATACATACCAACTTAGTGTTCACCTTCCCATTGGAATAAGCTCAGTGTATATCGTAAGCCCTCAGCTGTTTAATATGTTCAGTTTAAACTTGTCCTGATGTAATGGATGCTCACTAATATTTGTAAAACTAATTAAAGAATCTTAGAACAGTACACATAAAATTCAGTAACCATAGTGCACTTGTCTGTGCACATGATTTATAAGTTCTAGAGCAGAATTTATTGCAAATAATAATCAGTCAGATCAATAACTACTTGTTAAAAGCAAATGTCTGAAAACTACCATTCTGAACTGTGGTAACCAAAGAATATACACTTAGATTCACTAATTTGCAAGATATTTTCCAGTCAGGGGAAAAATGCTGAGAATTCTAACCAAACCTAGTAAGTTGAAACTAAGAATTCTAGTTTGGAACTTAGTGGTGATAGTCTGTGTTTTTGTTATTGGAGGTAAAATGTAAAAAAAATTAGGTAATTAAGAAATTATTTTTGCTTACTTCTTTTCAGTGTACTTTTTAATTCTGCCTCCTTTCAAAGAGATCAGGATAGAAGAATGTTCTTATGTCAAGATATACATGGTATTTTTATTGGATGCTAGCCATTGGGCCAAGCTCTTTGTATTTATTTGAAAAGTAGACTGACTTTCATTTATAGGTATTACAGTTGAAACAGATTTTTTTTTTTTTGAAACAGATTTTAAGGTGTTCGAAAAAGCTAACATCTGTAAAGATGTTTCTTGATTTTGAAAGTAGAATACAGTCCATTATTTAGTCTGTCATATTGAACGAGTAATTATTGAGTGACTTCTATATGCATGCCGATTATCTTTTTAATCCTTGATTTGAACTTAAGAATGGCAAATTAGAGAAGGTATATATCCTGACAGAGTTATTTAGTTAAGTATAAGAGTTGGAATTTGAACCAAGTTTTTCTTAGATTTATAGTATTACCAAAGTTTTCATCATAACATTTGATACATAACAGAAAAAGGTCTTATACATGTGAAAATTTATCAATTATAATTTGAGATAGGAGATGTATATATTTTTATAACTTATAACTCAGGCTTTTAAAAACTTTGACTGCCATTATAAAAAAAAAAACAGCTCACATAGATTTTTGCTTTATGAGAAAGAGTACAAAATTAACTGTGATCTTATCTCTTATAGCTGTAGAAAACTGCAGCATACTAATCTTTTAAAAGTGAATAATATGCTTAGTTCATAACCAAAAAACCTGTAAAAATTTTTATTAAGAGTTAAACTCTGTTTTTCATAATTATTGTATAGTGCGTATTTTATGTGGGTTAATACATATATCAATACATTACTGGTTATAAATACATTTAATCTTTTATTTCTTGGTCAGTGAAGTGAGACATTAATGCTACTTTATTTAGTTACATGTATTATAGTTTCTATTTTATAACTAAATACTGTATTTTGTCTTGCTTTATGAAATAGTTTTGGTTTATATTTATTTTGTTACTTTTCTACTTCCCACCCAAAAAACTTACTTTTCTTTTGGATGTCTTTTGTTTATTTAATGTTGTAAAATATTACTTTTATAAGTAAATTCATAATAGATTTTAGATTGATTTAATAGGGAATGATGAGAAAAATTTGCTTTTACTAGGTACTAGGAGAAGCAAGTGATTAAAAATATTTTTCTAAGGTAGTAGTTTGACAATTTTGATACAAAATATTGAGAGAAAGGAGAATGCCATCATCAAAAGGAATGCTGTTTTTTCAAAATAAATATCATTATTAATTGTGGCTCCTTGACCAGATTCCGTTAGACCATTATAAAACCTGAATGATCACTTTGGTGTAATTTGTTCTCATATTAAAAAAAAAAAAAGTTAATCCCTTCTTAGTAAGATTAGATCTAAAAAATCTTAGTCTATTTGTTTAGAAATTTCTTAAGATTATATAAGCTTTATAATAGCAACAATTTCCAGATTTAGAGCATGCTTCCTTTGGCAAAATGATGAAATCTGTTTGCCACAAAGGTAAATCAGTAGCTTTATTTTAATTTTTTTTCTTGCCTGCCATGGTATGATTGATGTATGGCAACTTCTTACTGGAAGGAGAACTAACATTGACACTGACAGGTGCCACAAGGTTTATTTAGGACAACCTCAGTCTTCTCCCAGTTAGTTTCAAAATGTCTGCCTCATACATGTTGAGCCACTGAATTTCCTGCTTTAAAGCTTCGTGTTATGCCAACATTACTATCTGTGCTGCCTCAACTACAAATTGGATGAACAGCCCGTGACACTTTTTCAATATTATTACATTAAACCAAGTGGATTTTGATTGATAACCTAATATTCAACTAATGCAAAACATCAATCATGGCAAGTATATTAATTATTTAATATTGCAGTCTAATTCAGAAATCGATGTGCTGCATGAGGGGAAGGGAAACTCATGGTTCCCAGAAGATTTAAGACAGGGAATGATTAAAAAAAGACCTGCTGTACTCCTGTGTGTTAGTTCGATACAAATCTTTATTCATTTGCCAATAATCTCTTCCCATTTTCCACTTCAGGACCATTTTATCAGTTTTGAGACCTATAATTGAATTAAGTCTGCTTTCAGCACAGGGCAAAAGGAGTTGCACAAATATTGATGAAGTCATGACAGGGACAACCCAAGAGACAGACCACTAAAGAGGACAGGCTTTATCCCATTTGTTGCAAGATCCTTCTGTCAATGTCTTGAATCTTGCCTCTCTATTTTAAAAAAATTCATTAAGAGTTTTGGAACCACTCTTTAGACTTTTGTATTTAAATATCTACCATAATAACATTTCTATAGCACATTACAATTTATAGTGTACTTTCATATACATTATCTTGCTTATTTTTTCACAGCAACCCTATGTGTTAGGTAAAGCAAATGTTAAAAAATCTTCACATCATAGGTGAACAATTTGAGCTTCAGAGAATTTAGATTATTACCCAAGCTCATTCAACTGTTTTGCTTCTAGAACCAGGATTATACATCATGCTGTCTAATGTAGTATTTATGTACTCATGATGCTTTATCTGCATTGTTTTGAGATGGCCACTCTTCCTTGTCTTTCTGCCCAAAGTAAGACTAAATAAAGAAAACTGATTTTCATGAAGAACTTGTTGAAACTTTGGTGTCCCCATCTATGATACATATTAAGCTTTACAAACATGCAAACCCTCGGGATATAAATGAAAATTTCTTGATCTATTGTATCTCTTACTAGAAGAGAATGGCCTTCTTTTATGTATGTATATCGCATGATATATACATATCAAAATATATATATATGAAGGGGGAAGTGGCCTAAATATATCTTGTCATTAAAGTCATTTTACCCCAACTTTCTTTTAATTCATGTTTGCCTGGTTATATCTTTTACTATCTCTTTTTTGGAAACCTTTCTGGATCCTTTTTGTTTTTTGTCTCTTGTAAATCACACATTGCTAGATTTGTTTCATACCCAATCTAAGAAACTTCTCTGGCATTTTTTAAAAAATTTATTTATTTTTGGCTGCATTGGATCTTCGTTGCTGCATGCGGGCTTTCTCTAGTTGAGGTGAGCAGGGGGCTACTCTTCGTTGTGGAGCGTGGGCTTCTCATTGCAGTGGCTTTTCTTGTTGCGGAGCACGGGCTCTAGGTACGCGGGCTTCAGTACCTGTGGCGCGCGGGGTCTAGAGCACAGGCTCAGTAGTTGTGACACACGGGCTTAGTTGCTCCGCGGCACGTGGGATCTTCCCTGACTAGGGTTCGAACCCCTGTCTTCTGCATTGGCAGGCGGATTCTTAACCACTGCGCCACCAGGGAAGTCCCTTCTCTGGCATTTTAATTCTAGATTGTTAGGTGACCTTTCTTTAGTTTTCTTTTTAGTCACTGATTACTAAGATTACAATAGTTACTATGTACTATGCCAGCCTTTACTTGCTTTATATTCTTGCTTCTTCCTGATTTTATTTCTCTTCTTATTGCATTACATTCCTAAGAACTTTTGAATTTCCTGAGATTATGTATGCTGAAAATTGCTTTATTTTTCCTTTAATGTAAATAACAGTTTATTCATTAAATATAAATTCTAGGTTTACAGTTCTTTTTCTTTTTTAAACACTTTCTCTTGGAAGTTAATATGCCATCGTCTAGCATTAGTGTTAAGAAGTCTGATGTCAGTGCTAGTCTTCCTTTATGGAGGGGTATGCTTTTTCTTTCTGGAAACTTTTAGACTTTTCTCTTGATCTGTAATATTACAGTCTTAATTATCCTTATATTATGCTTTGCTGTGAATTTTTCTTTAGCTGTCCTGTTCACTGCTGTGTGTACCCTTTCAATCTAAGATTTGAATATTTCTATATCTAGGAAATTTTCGTCATTATTTCTTCAAATAATTCTTCTCTTTTATTTTGTCTTTGCATTCCCTCTAGGATTCTTATTATATAGATGTTCATACTTCTACTCCTGTTCTTAATTTTATCTCGTTTGTTCTGTCTTTCATACCTTTCCTATGCTTTCTGGGAGAGTTCTTCTACCCCGTGTTCCAGCGCACTAATTTATTCTTGGTCTGTAGCTATTGTGCTTTCAGTTCATCCTCTGAGTTTCTAACTATTGTATTTCTAATACTCATTTTCTCATATTGATTCTTTTTCATAACTGTTTTTCATATTTAGTTTCTAAAAATCTTCCCTTATCTTTGAATATGTTATTATATTCTTGCTCGATCTGTTTTCTCTGGATGAGGTTGCTTTCTTTGTTGTTTTTCTGTTCCTGTGCCTACACACCTCAAAGATCTTAAAATTTTCCTTGTGGGTTTCTCTTTTATTTTCTTGCAACATTCAACTGCCTTGGCTATTAATTTTAATCTAAGGAGAAGGGTGAAAGTCTAGGCTCTGGCTTGTGCTCCTCCAGGTTAATTTGTTCTACTCTGGCCTGAGTCAACCACTTTTCCATTGTGTCTTCCTACTTTATCAAAAACAACCCAAAACGAAACAAAGCGAAACAACCACCTACCACCCACCACACACATACACACAGCTCCCAAAACTATTCTTCCAAACAGCAACTCACTGTTGCAGTTGCCTTCTTTGAGTGGTATGGAGCTGGGTAGGACCACCCAGAGACCTGGGATGGTTGCTACTGACTCTCTATCTAAGCTTGTCTTAATGATGGTTAGATGTCAGACTCTTATTAGTTGAATACATACTCTGATTCAGGCACTGTATTAGATGCTGGGATATAAAAATTAGAAAGATGTAATTCATGTCCTCAAGGAGTTTTCATTTTAGTGGTTGTCAATGGGAAAGTAAATACGTATTTATAATAAAGTGTGAGAACTTTGTGATGTGAACACATGGGGAGAGTTCAGTACCTCATTTATGAGGAAAAGAGGTTTCCCCAGTGGAGGTTTTGTTGAGGTTGAGTTCTGAAGAATGTTTTTATATTTCAGATAGATAAGGAGGATTAGAGGAGTCTGGGACAAAAGGAACATCTCAGGTAGAGAGAGTGAGTGGTTCAGTGATGATTAAAGCAAGGTTAGTAGTTTGTTATGGCTGTTGCTGCCACTTTCCATGTGATAATAGCTTTGGCAAAATAACAGAGGGAATTAGTAAACTGGAGTGTAGTAGTATATTGTGGATTTTAAGAAGGAAATTGACATAATCAAGCTTACATTTTACAAAGATCTTAATGTATTATGGAGAATGAATTGACATGGGGCAAGGCAGGGGTCACTGAGACCCATTAAGAAGCTTTGCAGTCATCAGGGAGAGAAAAGATGATGGCCTAAAATAAGACATAGCTGTGAAGATAGAAAGAAGTGGTTAAATCTAAGTGATAATTAAGGACGTTGGATAGCCAAGACCTTGTGGTTGATTACATTTGTTTACGTTTGGTAGCAAAGGAAAGGGGCAAGTGTCAATGTTGATGTCTAGTTTTCTTTCAGGCATGCCATTCAAAATGCATATTTCCTAGAATTATTTAATTTAAAGAATCACTTGGAAACATAAAAAAGCAATACCTAGCCAACCTTCCTTCCTTCCTCCCATTCTCCCTCTCCCGCTTTCTCCCCCTCCCTGTTCTCCCCGCTTCCTCCCTCCCCCTTCCTCCCTCCCCCTTCCTCCCTCCCCCTTCCTCCCTCCCACTTCCTCACTCCCTCCCTCCCTCCCTTCCTTCCTTCCTTCCTTCCTTCTTTCCCCCCTTTCTTTCTTTTTCTTATCCTTGATTCCAAAATGCAAATAACTCAGAAAACTGGGAAATTTTCCCTAAGTTTGTGACAAAGTCAGTTGACAGCAAAACCTACCCTGAGATGAGGCTGTTTATAGTCTTTGTTTATCCCACTTTGTGTGGACATTCATATGTTTCTTTCAGAATTATTAATATGTATGATGATGAGGTGCTTCTTCAAGCCTTGCTGTCAGTGTTTTATGACATACACTATATGTACCTTATTACCTTTCTTAAAATCCAAAATATTCTAATGAAGCATGTCTAACCCCAATGGTTTCAGATAATGAATTATGGACTTGTACTTTGAATCTGAGCATTTTTGTTCTTTTATATTGCAGCATTATTTTCTAATAAGAACCATGATGTGACAATGTAGCCATGGGGGAAAAATTAAGTAGATGTGTATTATATAGTATGAATATACGTGGCTCCAAGATAGATTGCCACGTTCAGGTACAAAACAGTGTGTATATTATGCTTCTGTTTGGGTTAAAAAAAAGAAGAAGAAGAAGAAGAGAAACACACACACACACACAGCAGCATGCATACACATGCATAGACTGTCTTTGGAAGGACAAACAAATAACTAACACCAGTGATTGAGAATTGGGAGTCACTGATGGGAGGAAGGTTTAATTTTATTGTAACCTGTATACATACACATAAATACATATTACACTGTCAGATGTCTCACTATATGTATTATTTTTTTGTTTAAATTTTAAATTGCACAAATGGTTATATGAGAATTTCCTTGTGAAAACTTAAAGATTCATCTGACTTCCAGCTCCAGCAAATACATTAATTTTATAATAATAAAGGTAAAAATAATTATTTATGTAGCTATTGGCCTTCTCTGACACCTTGTTACAATTTATTTCTGTCATTTTTCATTAGGACTGCATCCAGAGAATAAGTTTCAGAAATCCTTAAATTTTTAAATGTTGACTATATAGCATTGCCAGAAGCAGAAACCAGAAGAGAGAATGGCTAAAGATGAGTACTAATCAGTAGACAGTGGAATTTATTCCCAGGATGCCAGACTGGGCAGTGAGAGCAAAGGTTGGAAGCCATGAGTATAGTTTTCAAGCAGTAGAGCCAAAGGGAAAAGATAGGGAAATTTGAAAAGATTGTATAGCAAGACAAAGGAAACAGAAGTAAGTAGATTTTTGGCCAAAAAAAAAAAAAAAATTGAAGACAAAATAAAGAGAAAAGAAATAAAATTGGGGCCCCTTTAGAGAAAGAAAGAGGTATGGGGAAAAGATTAAACATCATGAATGCAGTACTGTTGTTGGATGTTTCATAATTATTTTCTGCAATGTGGTAGAAGTATAATTTTATGTTAAAACAGATAAGGCATGATGTTAATGATGGAATTCAAATACTGCTTGTTGGAGTGAGAAAAGTCAAAGTCCATTTGTCACTAATAAATTAGCATTGACTGAAATCAGGAAAAATATCTCACTATTGCCATATTTCACCAAATGTGTATTTAAATTACCTTTGCTACTTGCACAGTTATTTGTATTTTTAGTTTCATCAGCACTCTTTTTTAAAGTGAAAAGCAAGAAATTAAATACTTAAAATATATTGTGATATTTGATGTTTGTGTTTCCATTGGTGATTTTTTTGCTTTTAAATATTACAATAGTCTTAGGTTCTGATTTGTAGTGGGCACTAAGTTGATAAAATTCATGCTAGGAAAAAACTTAAGATTGACTTATTTAACTATGTACTCACAAACATTCTTTTTGTGGCCATTTTTTATATAAAAATGCACCTACTGATGGATGGATATTTGATAAAGCAAATGTAGTAAAATGTCAATTGTAGACTCTAGATTGTGGAAAGAATCTGTATGTTTGAACATTTTCATAATAAACATTGAAAAAACATAAACTCTAATGAAATAGCTAATGTAAAATAAAGACAGTGTGCAAATAGTAAAATAACACATTTGATTTCTTTTTTGTTCTCCACTGACTTTGAAAAGTCTGAAACATTCTTTCTACTAGACGAATATCAATTTTAGCGGTAGTACTACTATTAGATATAAATAAATTATCTGTTCCGTAAGGAAATTGTTTTGTCCTTAAAAACAAAGTTATTATGAACATTAGGAAAGATATATGAAAAAATTATAAGGGTTTGTAAAATATTTTTGAGGTAAACATAAATTATAGCAGACAAGGGTTTAACAACTATTTTAAACTTTTATTCTTCTATTTTAGGGAATCTGGAAGCATCAAAGCTGTATTAGAACATCTGGTAAGTTCTAATTTTCTCTTGAACATTTGCATCATCTTTGATATCTGCATTCTAAATGAACACTTTTGAATGAGCTTTGAATACCTTGTATTGAGAAAGTCAACCATTTCCCAAAGGGTCAGCTTACTGTTATTACGTGAAGGCACTTACATTTTCATTTATCTTATCATTTCAAGGGAATTAAAATTTTTTTTAAATTACATTTTTTTCTGATGTAGAGATGAAATAAAATGGATGACAATCCTTGGATTGATGATTGCTTTAATTATAAAGAAAAGTGTTTGGTGTAGAATTTTTGGCAAATCTTGATCTGACAAAAACAAGCTTGTGTTTTAAGAAAAACACAATCAAATATTGCATGCATAAATATGGTATGTTTTAGCAATTTAACTGCTTTGAAAGAAGTGCACAGCTTTGTTTTTCCTGATGTCTTTGCTTTATGAATAATGCATTAGTTTAAACTACATTCAGTTTTAGAATATAAAATAATTGAGATGCAAAATTTTTGGTTTAAGTAAACATTTTTAAAACAAGTAAAATTCCAACTGACTTAACATTAAAATCTGTCAATTCATCAGAAAATTGGAAGAACTGTTGTATTATACCAGGTCCAAAATTCATTGAGCTCACCACATTGAGTGTTCATTACAACATTAAGTAGTTCATTTAAACAGAGCATTATAAAGTCATGCTCTGGTTTCTGGTCAAATCCAAACGTTGAATAATTAATGATAGAGATTCTTTTGTAAATACAATCTAAGTACTTTTTTAATGCAAGACTTCATTCGTATATCATATTGTAGCTTTGTTAACTATTAATGTGCTTTTGTTCTGCTTCCACAAAGCAAACAGTAGCAAGAGGCAGCTTCATTTTTATTTATAGTAGTTTTAGAGTTAGAAAGGATTTTTGGTTTTTCTTTCAATAGCTAAAGGAAACTGAGGAAACCTAGACTTTTTAAAAACGATAAAATAATCCTAAAAATTACAGATTTAATTATTAAAAGCAGAATATAATAAACTAGTTAGAAAAATTGAAGTATATATATTTGTCCAGATTAGAAGTAATTAAATAATATTGTTATTCTCATTATTAAAAATTATTTCTTGAATCCCTGTTTATCACTTCATTGTGGCACATGATATATAGGACATACATATGGACATCAGAATAAAAATATTAATCTAAGATATCTAATGCCAGTATCAATTGACAGCTTATAACAAGGAAGAACAGCTAACATAGTTCCAAAATGAGCTGTCTTTTATACTTCTCTTGTAAATTACTATTTAATAAAAAGACTGTATATTTACTTGGTTCATATTCATCAGTAGATGAGTTAGATTCTTTTTTTTTGTTTAAATTCCATATTTTTTTAATACTCACTAGTATGAACTTACATTCAGTGACAATTTCATGCATTTATACTCTACTTATAATCTTATGCAGCAGTGGTTTTCTAACTGCCTTGGGCTACCAGGAAGTCTCCCCAAAACAGGTGGCACTCCAGAATTCCCCTGCCCACTTTAGCCAGAATAGTTCCCACTTTTAGTTATTTTGTATACTTTTAACCTTTTAAAATAAGATTTCATCTGAACAAAGAATTCTTCAGCTAAAAGTATTTAAAAACCTTTTCCATTTTTGACTCTGAGTTATATTTCATTTTATCTGGGTCACATACATCAAATGTATTTCAAAGATAAGGCATTTTAGGGATGAGAGAGCCATGATTAGTACAACAGGTAGTGGAAGTAGATGATTTTAATGCATTTTACTTAAGTCATTCAAATTCTATAACTTGATATTGTAAACTTGACCCACTGACTGTGAACTATTAATAATAATATGAATACATGAATACATATTATCACATATATACACATATATATTGCTTTGTACACTAATAATACTCAGTAAAGTCAATGATATTCTTTATAACTGCCTAAGAAGGAAGTGAACTTAAGAATTCATTGGTTGAGCACAAAGAAACCTGTCTGTCTAGCAACTGTGGGCTCCTTAGGTTTGGTCTCTCCACTTTCCAGCTGAACAGATACTTATAACCCTTGTCTTCTAGCACATGTACCCCTTCTTTGAATTGGCTGCATACCAAATATAATTAAAGTATAGATTCTAATAGATTGATTTTAAAAAATATATGGTGTAACATTAAAATGAGAACATCCCACACATTTGGAGTTAATCTCTTCTTTATGTACCCTTCTTGTCTTTTCAAATTTATCTGGATTATCATAGAAAATTAGCATTGTTCTAAGAGAGGGTGAAAGCCATATAAATTTAAATGAGTTAAGAAAAATGGCATGCAGTATATTTGTCACAAGAACACATATATGGTTGCACTGTCTTTGTACTCTGTTTATGGGCTCTTCTTGGTATATATAGTTATCTGTAACAAGTGTGGGTGTATGGAGAGAAGAATAAGATAGGTGGACTCTGTTTCCCTGAAACCTCTTCAAGGGCCAATTCATTTATTTGTCACAATCTCTCAAGCCCTTGATTCAGTCTTTAGTCTATCATTCTTTTCTATGTTGCCAACTTTTCCTGGGAACTGTCCAGCATATCATTCTTAGCTTAAATTTCTTATAGTTTACTCCCCAATACCATTTTATTTTTCTTCTCACAAACTTGTGTACTACCCATAAAGTCTATGTCTGTTTAAAATTCTAGACAGAACTTTTGAAGGTTGGTGCCCCCGACATCCATTGATGATTCTTGCCTGATGATTGCAAAATTGAGATTTTTCCAGCTCTACCACTCCCCCTATATTTAGCAGCCAGCATTCCACTATGAGGAAAAGCCCATCCTTCTTTCTTATTTTATTTACTTATTGTGAGCAAAGACTCATGACTAGGTTATTATCAGTTACTTTTCTTATTTATTTTGACACTCAGATTGTCACAGATTTGTCCAGAGAATTTTCTTTAAAGATGGTTTCTGGGTCCTTTCAACATACTCCCTTTTTTTTTTCTAAGCACGTCCTCATTTTCTGACACAACAAGATGTTTCAGGCTTATCTTATACCTTCCCTGTCCCACTTCCAGAATCAGCCATTTCTTCAAATTACCCTATTCCATTTTAGAGGAAAATGGTATTTTAGGAATCAAGGTCTGGACATGTGATATGCTCATTGTCTCTGCGATTTCATTACTTCTAGGACCTTTCAGTGCTAGATTAGATAGTTAAATAGAGGTAGGTAGGTAAGTAGATAAATATTTTGAAGAACGTGTGAGTCATACTGATACCTCCAATTTCGATCCAAACCACAGAATTCTTCCTTGTCCTCCCCCGTTTCATATTTGTATTTCCCTTTATGTAAAGGGAGAACCTGGACTGCTAACAACACTAATACATTTACCCATTTGCTCAATCATATAATATACATAAAATAGTTCCAGTACAGCTATATATTTTGAAAATAAACTTAAATAAAAGATTTCAAGATTTATTTGTAGTTTTTTTTCCCCTTGAGTGTAGTTTATTCCTTTGAAATATAGTGGCATTCATTTGTTTCCATTTGCATTCAATTTTAGGTGCCTTTGTTCCCATTCTTGTAGATTTAATTATGTTTGAATATCTATAATGTTAACATGCTTCCAGAAGTCAAAATATGATACACAGTAGTATCGTCAGAGAGGTGTCACTCCCTTCCTTTCTAGCTATTCTCTATTCCTTGTAGGTAGCATATTTTATTAAATTCTTGTTTATCCTTCCTGTGCTTTTTGTAAAATTATGTGTATATATATATGTATATGCATATGTGTATGTATTCCTATTTCCTGTTTCTTATAAAAAGCATATTGTAAGGAATTCCCTGGAGGTACAGTGGTTAGGACTCTGTGCCTCCACTCCCAGGGGCCCGGGTTTGAACCCTGGTTGGGGAACTAAGATCCTGCAAGCCATGCAGCACAGCCAAAAAATAAACAAATAAATAATTTTTTTAAAGCATATTGTGTATACTTCTTTCTATTTTGCTGTTTTCACTTATCAGTATATCCTGTAAATCACTCCATAATTACTGTGTGTATCATTATATTTACTGTATTTCTTTCTCTATTTAGCTGTGTCTCCTTTATTAAGATTTTAGCCCAACTTGCATGCCTGCTACACTTTCATACATGCTGACAGAAGACACAAGATTCCCTGCGTCAGAGACAAAGCATTTTCTTACTAACAGCACAAAAAGTAGCACGTACTTCATGGCTGTATAGGTTCCCCTTGACCCCCAAGTCCCATGGGGTGATGCTGCATACCCAGTGGGTTTGTGTCATCGCTGAGGGGCTCCAGATTTAGGAGTTCTTTAAGGAGCTGTTAGAAAATCTGCCCAAACTTTGCCCAAGAGAAAGACATTATCTTTATTATCCTAGTTAGGTAACAAACATGCCTTCTGGCCCAGGGGGAGATTCTGTCTCTGTCTTGCTGTTTGCTATACTGAACATCTTTGCTATACCAAAGACTGTTTGCTGTACCAAACCTCTTTGAAAAGATAGTTCTGAACAAAGGCTGATGGCTGATATAACATGTATAGAATGTTATGGAGAATTGTCTCTGAAGAGCTATTGTAATTATGATGATGAAACTTAGGAAGGTTTGCATTTTTATTCTAGTGGTTGCCTTTGTATTTATACCTTTTATAATGGTTTTAATCCCCCTTGTTCCTGTTTAACCTTATAGATGACATCCTTTGACTCCCACCTGTTACCTTCATTATAGACAATGCTCCTGTTGTATTTTCCCTTTCTTCCTTTTCCTCCCATTTCTTCTTGCTGTGTTTTTTGCTACTTTGTTAGAATATAAAATGTTTGCATGCTATTCTTCCAGCCACGCTTACGTTGTTTTAGAATCACCTTTAAAATTAAATATATTAAATATTAGCCATCAGTTTGTTTGCTGATATTTCCCCATTTATCTCCTGTTTGTATAAAACTCATCCACTAGTATATTCCTCAGGAAAAGCTCCTATGTACATTATTCTCCAAGATCTTGTACATTCCAAGCTGTTTTTCTGGAGTCTTGCGACTTGAATGACAGCTTGACTGGACATAAAACCCTTCACTTACAGTTTTTTCCTTGACTTTCTTGAGATATTATTCTGCTCTTGATGTCTCTGGTACCAGCCTTATTTATTTATTTTTTTTGCGGTACACGGGCCTCTCGCTGTTGGGGCCTCTCCCGTTGCGGAGCACAGGCTCCAGACACACAGGCTCAGTGGCCATGGCTCATGGGCCCAGCCGCTCTGCGGCATGTGGGATCTTCCCAGACCGGGTCACGAACCCGTGTCTCCTGCATCAGCAGGCGGACTCTCAACCACTGCGCCACCAGGGAAGCCCATTGCCTTATTTTTTTTACCCTTATAAATAATTAGATTTTTTTGCCTTGAGACATTGCCATTTTTTCATTGATCTTGCTTTTTCTAGGATAATTCTCAAAGTTGATTGTTTCTGGCTAATTTTTCTGGGCAATTTCATATGTAAACTTAAGTTTTCTCATTTCTAGAAATAATTTTCATGGATTATAGAATTAAATATTAGTCCGTTCCATTGTTTTATTTTCTTCTTTAGTGACTCCAATATATAATCTTTCTTTGCTTGTCTTCTATTTCAGTCCCTTTCTCTCTGAGTCTTTTTAATATTTTACTTTGTCTTTATTCTCTGAATTGTTTTCCTGCTTTTATTCAGTATTTCTTATTAAATTTTCATTCAAATTTATTCTTCTTTGTGCACCTTATAATGTATTTTCCATATCTGAAATATTTTTCCTTCCATTTCTGTTTTTATTTTTTGAATGTCTGATTCTAGGTTTTCTTTTTGTTATTTGTCCAAATGAGTCTTGTGCTTTGTAGTTGGTTTTAGGAGAAGAATTTTCATCTACTGAAATGTTTTAATTTGCGTTTTCTAGTTACTTCTTATAGTAGCTTTATATGGGAGTGATTTGATTTCTTTCTTTTTCTTCCTTCCCTTCCTCCCTCTCTCCCTCCCTTCCTTCCTTCCTTCCTTCGTTTTAGAAATCCTAGACATTTTGTAGACAGAGTTCCTAGTTTAAGGGTTGCCGTCTTCTGCAGTACATCGAAGCGTAATTTCTCTAACAGATGATGATGGGGGTGGCAGGGAGGAAGGGGTTGACATGTCTTGTTTCTCTTTAGCAGTTTGTTTCTTACTACTTTCTTTCTTGTCACTCACATGTATTCTGTTTACCTGATTTTCTCCCAGAAGCAGCTTCCTGAGGCTGCCTCTTCTGGTCCCACTCCTTTTCAAGCCCCTTTCCTCTAGCTGGTGCTATGGTAACACCAAATCCTAGGCGTATGTTCACTATTTTGGCATTTTAGTGTTGCACTTTGTTTTTCTGTAGATGATTTTTGTTTGTACTTCCAGTTATGTATTAAACTTACAGCCATTATCAGGGGTGGCACAGGGTGGCATGTCTTTGAAAAATTTTGCCTCAAATGAGAAATTCATAATGAAAAATGTCAGAAATCAATGTTGAATAGACCTTGAATCCTCAGGAGTCCTCCTACAGGGTCCTGCCGAATGGTCAGCAGAATTGAATACAAAATATCTCAGAGTTCAGTGTCCATATCTATTTAAGCTTAGAGAAAATGAGTGGAAACATTGCTTATAATGTTGTGCTTAGATTTTATAATGAACTTAAGGAAATAGTATTTTTTATTTGATGAAGAATCATATACAAATTAAAGACCGTCTGATGTGATTCCAGTGTATGTCTGTTAACACAGCAGGGTTGAAGGAGTGGAGGTGGGTGGTTATTAGATGGTGATGTTGCGCCTGACTTTTTTTTATTAAAGATGTCCTAGCGTGTGGAAAATTGACTCTTAAGTTCTCTGTATATCAAAGGTAGCTGACTCTATATTTTTCTGCCATCCTATGTTTTAAAATTCTGGATAATATAGTGAGTAGTAACCTTTATTGAACTATGTAATGGGGGTTAAAAGATTTACTTTTTAGAGTGTTTTTAATACAGTCAAGTAGGTGACATTAACATGCATTTTTATTGTTAAATTATGAAAGTGTACAGGAGATAGAACCTTGCCATTTGATTATAATATAGCTATGATTGTTTTA
This sequence comes from Delphinus delphis, assembly GCF_949987515.2. Lineage (NCBI taxonomy): Eukaryota > Metazoa > Chordata > Mammalia > Artiodactyla > Delphinidae > Delphinus > Delphinus delphis. The sequence continues at coordinate 106,022,765 of NC_082686.1, read as the reverse complement.
TTAGCAATCTATAAAAATAATGCTATCCTTTCCTCTTGGGAGAGGGATTGAGATCTGAATATATTAGGTTGAGCTATATGAAAAGTTGTCATTTTTTTTTAGGTCAAAATAGTCTTGTGGGTTGTTTCTGGCTTGAAAGGACTGCTGTGCCATGCCCAGCAGGGAATGAAGTGAATTATCCTGATCAGTATGATATTTCTAAACTTCCCTTGTTCTCTTTTCTGAAAAGTCAAATAACTGGAGGTGGGTTTGGGTGGGGGGACATGTTCTAGGTCAGTGCTTCACCATCTTTAATGTGCATATGAACCTCCTGGGGATATTGTTTAAACTCTGGGTCTGGAGTGGGACTTGAGATTCTACATTTAGCAAGCTACCAAGTGAGGCTAATGCTGCTGGTCCAGTGACCACCAGAAAGAAAAGTACATTGAAAGGCATTGACTTGAAAGACATGTGTCCAATGAACAAGGCCCTCTGAATCTGATGAAAAATCTAGATGTTCCCCCGTATACTCATTGAGTATGATTCTGCAACCTATGAATGATTAGTTGGGCATTCATAAACCCAGGGAGACAGACACTCCACAGGTTTATACAGGGTGAAAAATTTCATCATCTTACTCTGTGAGAGTAGCAAAGGGCTAATTTTTTTTTTTTTTATTTGGGTTCTGGATATTAAGTTGTATATTTCAGGGCTGGAGCTGGACACTAGGACTAATAATACCTTGTTCAGCTGTAGGTGGAAAGTTAAATAAGTGATGATAAATCTTTTAGTAAAATGGGTTACAAGTATTTACAACTTTAAGTGGGATTTGCTTTCTATTAATAGTTGAATAGCCAAAGAACTCTGGAGCCATACCTGTGGGTTTTTTCTCCCCACAGAGGTCTCATTTATGTTTCTTATATTGTATAACATTTGAGAGTGATGACCTACTTGTCCTTGTGGTCAGGCAACACAGTCTGACCATTTTAAATGTTGAAAAGCAACTGTCATTAATAGCTTGTTTAGCCCATCAGTGGTTTGTAGAATATAGTTGCTGCTTGCCAGAAATGTAGGCGGGCTCTTGCTATTACATGCTCATCAATAATACTACATTCTAATAAAAGCCCTTTTCTCTCTGTTTTAGGCTATTTTGTGTAGAACTCGCAAATAAAACGGCTGTATTTCAGTTCACAGACTAAAGATTTTATTTAATGCAAGCGTAAATACAGGTTATGTATTATTGTTATACTTTTGAGGATGCATGCAGAGGTTTTGAACCCTATTCTCAAACAGAGGTTATGAACCCTATTCTAAAGTCACTCATCCTTTGTCTGTTACGTTTTAAAATACCTGTCTTATTTTAATGTTTCACCACTGTGTTCCCAAAAAAATATTTTTGACATTTCTCTAAATGAGTTTGAGAACATAGTTATCTCACAATACACTGATGTTTCTCATACACTCTATATATTTATTAAACACTGATGAAAACTATTATCTCATATACTATTTAGGGACTTCAATGTAATAGATTCCTCTCCTCCCAGCATTTTAATTTTTTTTTTTTTTTTTTTTTTTTACCTAAGCTGATATATATTTCAGGTTTAGGGTAAATGTGCATATTAAAACAGACACTTTCCTTAAACTGTGATCGTGAGATAAAACAGCATGAAGTTTTTCTTCTTTCTGGAAGATCAATTCTATAAATTTTTCTCTCTTTCTTTTTAAAAAACAAGTGTGTCCTATGAATGTATGCAAATTAAAATACCTTTAATGTGGATTAAATATTAATATCGTGTTACTGCCTTGATTTCTTAGGCAGTTTACAAGTCCTAAATCTGGGAACCGGCTCACATTTCAGTCAGAAACAGTACCTTGTCAGTGATGCATTTCTCTGAAACATTTTGATCAGTTACAAGTTTATTAAAATTCGCTTCTGCAGTAAATGATTAATAAATATTATCTAGTCAATCAAACAGCAGGAACTTGGGCCTTTTTTCTACCCTTTCTCCCTCCCCTCTCTTCCAAAGAAAGATCTGTCAGTTGTTGTTGCTTTTTTAAGACACGGTGGTCTTGGTAGAAAATGGTGGCCAGTTAGCTTAAAAAAAAAAAAAAGACAATATGTCATGTAATTTTCATGATATTACTAATAGTCTCAGATTTATGTTTAACCTAGATAAAATTTATTGTCTGACTTTTATGCACATGTGCTTATTAAAGCTTTATAAAGTAAAACCAAATATTCTAAGTGCATTAAATAACCCCCACTTCCCATTATTCAAGAGTCTGATAGTCAGGCCTTCTCAAAACCATGAGAGTAACTGAATATTGTATTCAGATATTTTTTATATTCTAGTTCAGGATACCATAGGTTTTGCTTCATTGCATAGGACCCCACAAGGTACCTGGTAGTTATTTCATGCTTTCCTCAGGATCTAAGGTCTGTAACTGCAGAGAGAGAAATAGCAGCAGAGGTAACAGGGTTTCTTTTTATTTCTTCCATCAAAGCATTAGGAGTTAAGATGGAGAATGCCTTTGCCACAGTGGTATCTTTGGCCACACTCATTACCATTTATCACAGATTCATAGCATCTGTATTTAACTTTAACATACATAGTCTGTTTACTTTAGGAAAAGCACAGCATGAGGAGCTGGGAGAACATGATTTTATGGTGTGACCTCCAGCAATGCACACAACCTCTCTGTTTCACTTCTTTCATTTTTCTCCCTGTTCATAGGCTGTTGAAATAGCGTGTGAAAATTTGTAGAAGCATAGACTTGCTACAAATGTATCATTTATTTTACAGAAAAAGAAAAAAATCTTATCAGTTCTAGTTACATAAGTAACTTCAGATTGCTAAAAACAATACCTCAATTCTAATATACTCACAGTAAGCTGTGAGAAAATTTTGTCCTTTGCTCACATCCTCTCCCCTTTAAAAAAATTATTACATACTTTTAAAAGTTATAACATAATACATGTTTATTATAATGGGTCAAAAACTGATAGGTATATAAAGAAAAAAAATGAATATATCTTCTATCTGCCACCAATCCAGTGTTAATAGTTTAGTACCCTTCTTACTGTACCTTGCTCTATTCCCAGATGTACATATACATATATAATTATACTTAGCTTTTTGTTTTTTTATAAAATAGACTTGTACTATGTATGATATTTTACAACTTGAGCTTTTTATTTGTTCAGTGCTGGATACAGTGTACATATCTACACACATAAATCTGGTTTTTGCTAGAAATATCAAAATATTGGAAGTTAATACTATTAGCATTTTATTTAATGTATTCATAGGGGAAGTTTGAGGACTATAAAATTTGCATTTTAAGGAGTCAGTGGAGATTTAGTTTTAGTTCCACTTTTGATTACCTTGATTATAGTATATGAAAGAATGGGCTTATGATGAACTTTACAGTTATCAATAGAGGAAGGAATGGGTTACTTTATTTAAAAAAATCTATTTGATATTTGCAAAAAACAAATAAGTAAAGATAATTAGATTAGAAAAGGAACATGTGACATCTTTATATGTGTTTCAGGTTTATTATAGACTAGTATTTTTTTAATTGAAATTTTAGCATAACTGCGTGACATTTATTGCAATCTTCAATCTTGGTATTTATCATATACTATAATTTATTTGTTGACTCTGTCTTTTGACTGAATATTCAGCTTTGTTCTCCTTGCAAACACTGAGTACGTTTTTATTGAATTTTTACGAAATTGAAAGAAAAGTGCATTGATATATTGTTTGGGAAAGTTATCCCAATTATTTTTTTTAAAGG